>NW_026129012.1:81833-94009 GCF_022985175.1 Labeo rohita
TTATATTATCAATAGTTAGTATGATCCTACAATTTACTTGTAGTTTAATGTTATATATGAGGCAAGAAACACCATATACTGCATATCTTTATTATTGTCCAGCCTGTCAACACAAAAATTGCTTTAAAAATATTTGTGTTTCGCTTCTTCCTGTTATAGATCTGTGGTGTTACACTGTGTAAAACACTGTAGATGTTGTTACACATCCTCGCCTGTTGGTGTCAGGTAAGTTAAATTCTGTAAAGTGAAGCTGCTGTTTGAGGTGTTGCTATTCAGTCATGCTAAGTGTTTCTAAAGTTTGCATGACAATACCTATGCTATAATACTTATTCCAGAGTGTGATTATGATATTGACATTGTGTTTGCTGCAGTCAGTTTATAAGTGAGTTTCAAACAGCTGATATCGCAAGGATTTATTTCACCTCCAGTATTCAGAATTTTTAGAGCAAAATAACAACATTTACATAATTCGGTCATCATTTACTCACCTTCCAAAGCATTAAAGCGATATGCTTTTGAAGTTTAACATCTCATTTTATACAAAAATTTTATACAAAATTGTGTTTTTGCTTTGTGTAATATTTGCTGTCTTATTGCTACTGATCTCATCCAATGAATGAAATAATAAACAGATAAAATAAGCATTTCTAAAAAGTCAGTCAGTTGGTCCAGTCCAAGTTCAAAATAAACAGTTAAAATAATTTTGTTTTGTTTTGCTTCTCATTATCTTTGACCTTAAAAGTGACCTTAGATGGTCTTAGTCCACTTTCCATTTTGCTGACACTGCTAAAACAAGTCAGTGTGTTTGATATGTGTTTGCACTTTTTTATTTGTCAAGGGATAATAACTGGGCAATAACTGGGTAATAACTATGTACTAACCTTGAACCTACCCCTAAACCTAACCCAAACCCATGTAATTGCTTTATATGTTCAAGTGAACATTGTAAGTAAAAATGCATGCACTGTAAAATAAAGTAAAAAACTACAACAATTATTTTGTTAACACTTTCATTGCTTCCAAAATCAGCATGTTGCCTAACAATTAGATTGCTACATGCAGTAAAGTGTCGCGATTTAGCTCAAAGGGAAATGTATATAAATAATTACAATTAATTATGATTAATTACAATTATTTATATCAGCTGCCAGTAGTAACTGTAGCAGAATCAATTTTGCATCAACTAATCTGTTCGCCCAGCGAACATTCAGTACTTGTAAAATCAACTCTAAGAAATGACATTTTCTTGGCCACAGAAAATAACTTTCTTAAAGTACCATTTCATTAGAGCACGTAGCTCGAATCGGAATCGTAAAGGGACATTAATTCGCAAGGCAGAATCAGAATCAACGCTCATGTAATTTGTGTACAAGAGTTTTATTAACGAAGGACTAACACATAGCTAACCTAAACAAACAAACATGAAGTCACTCATACATGGGGGAAGGGTCAGTGAGACGCAGTTAGAGAGAGACAAGGAAATGAAGCTATGAAAGAGTCAGTTAACCACCTGAGTGAAACCATCAGTGCTGTCTACAGCTTATACTAAACCTCTGTTTGTTTAGTTAAATGTACGATACTTGCATTTGCCTTGGTCGTCGAACAAGTGTCCAAATGCAGTCTCTGAAAGTCTTGATGGTTTGGAGCAGTGGTGGTTTTGGAATTGCAATCACGTTCTTCCGGGTCTGAAGAGGGATGAATTCCAAAGATGTTCTGACTCGATGGTAACTGGGAGTTTCTTCCCATGTGAAAGTGAAGAAGAACCAAGAGCTGAGAGGGACCCAGCTGAAGTCCTGTGATCCTTGGGGAATGGAAAGACAAGGCCGCAAGGCCTGGCGCGTGCTTAGAGAAGTCCTGAAGAGTTCTAGCTCATCTTCTTACGTTCTAAAAGAACCACTGACTGACTGAGGCGAGTCATGAAGATGAATTCAGGGTTAAGTGGAACTGTCTGGCCCTTTGTGGTCGAGAGCCACAGCTCTGTATGTTGGGCCTGTCGGGCCCGCCGGGCACACCCTGTGCCAGCTCAGGCTCCCCGTGGGTTCCTCCACACGGGTAGCAATCGGAAGATGTTGCAGACGAAGAAGACAGAGAAGAGAGAGAAAGAAGAGAGAGGGGTCGATGCCTTTAAACTCTCTGGAGGCTGTACCTCCAGGAGGTCCATGAACCAATGGTAACTTTCACCTTTGGAGGGAAAGTTTACGACTCTTTGTCTGTGAGCATGGTATTTTGCATATGTAATTCGATTGGGTGTTGATGCAAAACTACTAAGGTTTCTTAAAACACTAATATGTTGCATAGGTATCAACATCTAATTTACACCATCTTTTAGATCATCAAAATACGAATTCAAAGAAACCAAACATGACATAGGTGGTTTATACAACTAGTCATCCATCATAACGCATGCATAAAACAGTAGAAAGACAAATACACAGACAAAATTAAAATACAATTCAGTAACAATATGTCAATAGATGTGCAGAAAAGATTTGAGTAATCAGTCCCATTCTCATTCAACTGATCTATTAGTGTTTTTGGAGAACATCAGTACTATTTTCCTCTGTCTGTCATAAGTCTGGAAGCGTAAATGCTTGTGTTGTCTGTCATAAACTGGCATTGACCCACTTAAACACAATATATTTGCCAGTGACTGTGGTACATGTGGTTGTGCTGTGCCATCGCTTCACATGTTAATCACAGAGTTTGAGTTAGAAAGAGGAAGTGAATCTGAGAACTGTAAACCTTCAAAACTTGCTCAGACTCTCTTACAGTCATGATGAGCATCTTTACACAGATTTTTCTCAAAGCAATTAAGGTCCACATATTCTCTCACAAAGATTTAACAATAGTGAATTCTACATTTGACAAATAAGAGTTAAGTTTTTCGAGTTGTTCTTGTGTAGTTGAGATGGCATCACACATACCAGGAAGAGGAAGACAAACATTTTAATTGCACTTTTTAAAGTGTGAAAACTGCAGTCATTCGACACTTGAAGCTGCTGATATGTTTGTCATTTGGGCGTTGACACTGAGACATTGACCGCGGTAAGACCATTTTTACCATTTTACCGCCGTTTGTAAAATATTGTTTGGTGAATGTTGATTTGATGAATGGATTTTAATTCCAGAAGCTCAAAATCAGTTACATAGATACGTAAATATTGTGTGAAGCTCTTTAGGCAAGGCGTGTTTATTCCTATACAATGGTATTTCAAAGTGCTTTACATAAAAAGGAATTAAAATAGTCATAAAAATAATCACAGCGATAAAAGCGGAGATTAAACATTTTAAAATGATTAAAACATTGATTTAAAATGAATTAGAAGAGTAAAAGATGATGATACATAAAATGCAGTGCAATCATTTGGATGCAGCGCAGTGTTCATTCAGTAAATGCACAACTAAACAGATGTGTTTTGAGTCTGGATTTAAATATGGCTGCAGTTTTATCTGATCTCTTCTGGAACCTGGTTCCAGCTGCATAAAAGCAGACTGAGTGGTCTGTTTATATTCAGCATATTTGCAATGGTCAAAGCCACTGAGTGATTTATAAATGAGAAATAATACTTTAAAATCAATCCTAGATATAACTGGAAGCCAGTGTAGTGACCTGAGGACTGGTGTGATATGCTCAGATTGTCTGGTTCTAGTCAGAATCCTGGCAGCAGAGTTCTGGATGAGCTGCAGCTGTCTAATGGTCTCTTCTTTGGAAGGCCGGTCAGGAGTCAGCAGTTCCTATTGGAGAAACAAAACATCTAATTCTTGCAATGTTTTTGAGATGATAGTATGTTGATTTAGTTATTACTTTGACATGACCACTGAAAGGTCTGTCTCCAGATTCACACCAAGGTTCTTGACCTGATTTTTAGTTGTTTAACCCCTAGAGTCAAGGTATGCATTCACCTTCAAAACTTCATGTTTGTTTCCAAATGCAATGACTTTCAGTTTTCTTCTTTGTTTAAGTAAAGAAGATTTTGGCACATCCAACTGTTAATTTTATTAATGCACTGGCTGAGGGAGTCAGTGAGGCTTTAGTCATTAGGAAATAAGGCTAGGTAAACCTGGGTTTCCTCTGCATAACTGTGATAGGCAATTTGGTTTCTTAAGGGAGCATATCCGCATGTCATAGATGTCCACTTACTGTCACAGCCAGCTGCTGAACTGCCCATGACAGCCACCAGAGGGCTCTCCTTCTGGATCACTGTTTATTTGTACTAAACTTCATTATTCTGTCACGGATTACTCAGGGAAAACAGAAGATCCAAGAGCAGCTTTATTAACTAGATCCAAACAATGATCCAAAAACAGGGCAACAGGCAAAGACAAGGGCAAAACAAACAAACAAAATGATCCTGAAGGAGTGCCCTCTGGTGGCTGTCATGGGCGCTCCAGCTGCTGGCTGTGACACTTATAATGTCTCTGTGCTGTGATGAGGTCAGAAACCTGCTTGAAAACTCTCCAGGTGTCCATTTGAGTTTAAGAAGTTGCTCAGCTGATTGAAAACAACCTTTTTAATGATCTTGCCTATTAAATGAAGATTTGATATTGGTCTAGTTGCTCAATATGGTGTTATATCCAGATTGCTCTTTTTCAAGAGGGGGCTTAAAGGAATAGTTCACCCAAAAAATGAAAATTCTGTCAGTAATTACTCACCTCCATGTCGTTCCAAACCTCTAAGACCTTTGTTCATCTTCGGAAGACAAATTAAGATATTATTGATGAAATCTGAGAGCTTTCTGACCCTGCATAGACAGTCACGCAACTGACACATGTAAGACCCAGAAACGTTATAAGGACATCGTTAAAATAGTCCATGTGACAGCAGTGGTTCAACCACAATTTTATAAAGCTATGAGGATACTTTTTATGCCCAAAGAAAACAAAAATAACAACTTTTTTCAGCAATTTCTCTCTTCTGTGTCAGTCTTGCACACGTGTTCACGAGAGAACCATGATGTATGTGTGTGTTTCTCCGCTTGCAAACAAGCTGCAACACATCAATTGATACGGAACTGACCCTCTAACTCTAGCACTCTTTATTCTAATTCTATTCTTTAAAAAAACTTGCCCTTTTAGACTTATACTCTATTCATTTTCTTACTGCTTGTTTTCTTAAAAAAAAAAAAAAAAAAATAAGAGTAGCTTCTCTGTTCTTTCTGTAAGGCCTCTAACACTAGCTTGATTTTTTGTTTTTCTATTCTATCTGTTTTCTTTTTATTTATTATATCATTTTTAAAAAAAAAACTTTGCTACGTGTACTGCTAACTGAGACTTGTCATAGCACTTACATGTTATTACACTTTTGTTGATTTTGATTGCTTCCATTGTCCTCTTTTGTAAGTCGCTTTGGATAAAAGTGCTAAATGTAAATGTAAATGTAATGTTTTCTTGCACACAAAAAGTATTTTCATAGCTTCATAACATTAAGGTTGAACCACTGATGTCATTTGGACTGTTTTAACAATGTCCTTACTACCTTTCTGGTCCTTGAATGTGGTAGTTGCGTTGCTGTCTCTGCAGCGTCAGAAATCGCTCAGAATTTGTGTTTTCGAAGATGAATGAAGGTCTTGTGGGTTTGGAACGACATGAGGGTGAGTAATTAATGACAGATTTTTCATTTTTGAGCAAATTATCGCTTTAACTGCAGTTTTCAGTGAGTTTGGAAAAGTCTCTGAAAGAAGTGAGGCATTTACCACTTCCAAGAGATCTGCTTCTGAACAGATAAACACACTTTAAAAAAGATGTAAGTAGTGTGTCAAGGCAGCAGGCTGATGATAAAAAGGTGCTGTACTGTTTCTTTCAAAATGTTGCCATCAGTTGCTTTGAAATCAGACATACTGCTTTCTGAAATTGTGGTCAGATCTGTCTGACCTCTGTGCAACTTGAGGATGTGCTGATGCTTTCTGATATTATTGATCCTCTCAGAAAAGAAAGAAGCAAACTCATTGCATTCCAATGGGAATCTGACTAGGGGGGTTTGTTCTCTCAACAGGCGCAAAAAGAGTGTGAATGTTGTTTAAGTTGCTGTTTATAAGGTTTGAAAAGAAGGTCTGTCTATCATTCCACAATGAAAGCATGAAGTCTGTCTTTATAGATGTTATAGTTTCATACTCAGTACTGCTGTTCAGTTTCTCCAAGGTGCTTTTTGTCAACCAGATCTCTTTCTGACTTTCACAGGAGCAATATCATCAATAACATTAACTTGTGAGTTAAATGAATCAAACAGAAAATCGTGTTAAAGATGTAGCCTTCAGAAATAGCACACTAGTGTTCTCATTAATGCACCTCTTTCTGACAGACACAGATCTAGATTCAGTGGTAGGTATGTCCTTAATAACAACAGATGAAATGTTTAGACACTTACTGATGAGTAAATCTAGAATGTGTTGATGTGCTATAACAGAAGAATAACAGAAATAGCACTGTTAACTGTATGACCTACCTAAAGCTAAAATATTTTTTGTTAAGTTTGAGAAGGAGCTGATTTTCAAAATTTCTGGCATCCAATCTTGCCCTTCTTGGGCTGAAAATCAGTCCAGCAGTGCTAAAGAGACGTTCGCATGCAGCAGAAGCTGGTAAGGCAGTGTTGATTTTAAGAGACAATTTGCAAACCGCAGGATAAGATTGCAGTATCTCTTTGTTGTCTACTTTAGAGGCAAGGTACCCTTCTAGCTGTTTAACACTTTCCTGCCCATGAGTTTTTTTCATGCTTGAAAAGAAGTCATCGTCATCTGAAGCACTTGATCCATTGCCTGGTGACTGATGTGGACGTTCTTCCTCCAGATGGTCCTTGATGTAGGCAAGTCCTAATATACAACATATATTGGGACAGATGCCAGAAATCATGTTATATAAATGATAGGGCAATACAGTACAGAGGAAAAAGAATGAACTAACTAATTTGGAGCAACATGCACAGTTATGGATAGGCAGCTAAAGCTGACATATGAGGGCAAAGATCAGTTTCTATGCCCCATTAGATCAGCTTTACTTCCCTGGCCACAATTCAGTCTAGATTGTGTCAAATTTCCTTGTTCTTTTTCCTGAACAACATGAACAGCATGTAGTACCTTGAACAATAAGGCTATGGGGTCCATCCACATCAAACTTGCCTTTTAGGCATATATATGAATCCAGGTCACAACCCCCACCCCCACCCTTTTAAGTAAGTAAACTTATATAAATGTGCTTGTTTAGTTTTTTTGTTTACTTTTGTTTTGTGAACTAAGCGCATGACATCTGAAATAAAAATGCCACAAAACATATGTACATACATAGATACATACCTAGGTTTAATAGGTTCTCATCAGATGTCCACGCTGTTTTAAATTTTGGGAGCAGGATGGCAGCAGCAATAAACTCTGGTTCTGCCATCATGTCTTTAAAGCGCTTTTGTAGTCCCTCTAGGACTGCATCCACCAAAGGTTTGCAGTACCTGGAATTAGAGGTGGGGGAGAGAAAATGATATAGTACAATATCACAACATTTACAGCGTGCATTTATACTGAGACAATGACAATAACAACAAGCATCCCAATACTTAATTGTTAAATATGATTTGACGGTCTTACATCTATTGTGTTCTTGGTCAATGTGTTCATAAAGGCCTCTTTTTAATCATTTTACTAATGGCACACATTAACTTCCTACACGTATGCTATATGAAGTTTTAAGGGAGTTGAATTGTGTATGATAAGGAATACACCTTAATAACATGAGGGGAAAGAATCTCTACCTGGAATTTATGTGGATTCGTTCAAGCTTATTGATGAGGAGCGTCAGAGTTGGCAGAAGCCATCCCATCTGAACATCTGTCTCATCTTGAAGAATGTTGAGGGCTTTGGCGAGAGGACCCATGGTTCTGGCAAATTCCTCCAAAAAGGAAATTTCAACTGAACTCAACCTAACAAACATAAAGAACACTTAAGTCTTGTGTGTGTGTGTGTGTGTGTGTGAGAGAGAGAGTGTGTGTTTGTGTGTCTGTCTGTGAGAGAATGAGTGATTGTGTGTGTGTTGTCTGTGTCTGTCTGTGAGAGAATGAGTGATTGTGTGTTTGTGTGTCTGTCTGTGAGAGAATGAGTGAATGTGTGTGTGTGTGTCTGTCTGTCTGTGAGAGAGAGAGTGTGTTGTGTGTTGTGTGTCTGTCTGTGAGAGAATGAGTGATTGTGTGTGTGTGTCTGTCTGTGAGAGAGTGAGTGATTGTGTGTGTGTGTGTGATGTCTGTGTCTGTGAGAGAATGAGTGAATGTGTGTGTGTGTGTGTGTCTGTCTGTCTGTGAGAGAGTGTGTGTTTGTGTGTCTGTCTGTGAGAGAATGAGTGATTGTGTGTGTGTGTGTCTGTGTGTGTGTTTGTGTGTCTGTCTGTGTCTGTGAGAGAATGAGTGATTGTGTGTGTGTGTGTGTCTGTCTGTGAGAGAGTGTGTGTTTGTGTGTCTGTCTGTGTGTCTGTCTGTGAGAGAATGAGTGATGAATGTGTGTGTGTGTGTGTGTCTGTCTGTCTGTGAGAGAGTGTGTGTTTGTGTGTCTGTCTGTGAGAGAATGAGTGATTGTGTTGTGTGTGTGTGTGTCTGTCTGTGAGAGAGAATGAGTGATTGTGTGTGTGTGTGTGTCTGTGTGTGTGTTGTGTGTCTGTGTGAGAGAATGAGTGATTGTGTGTGTGTGTCTGTCTGTCTGTGAGAGAGTGTGTGTGATTGTGTGTGTGTGTGTCTGTGAGAGAGTGTGTGTGTCTGTCTGTGAGAGTGAGTGATGTGTGTGTGTCTGTGAGAGAGTGAGTGATTGTGTGTGTGTGTGTGTGTGTGTGTGTGTGTGTGATGAGTGGTGAGTGGTGAGGCTGCTCGGACTATAATTGTCCTCCATTTCCCCTTACGTAAAGCAACTGAATAGTTAAGCAATATTTTCCAAAATTACATATTGGAATGAAAGGTATATTTAAAAAAAGTTACACTTACATTGGCAACTTCAGTGCAGTGCATACAGTTCTCAGGGCCCCTTCTCCTTCATCTTTGATTATTCTCACGATTCTTTCAACAGAGAGAAATAATGAGTTCCATCGTGTGTCGTTTGGCCGGATCAGTTGTATTTTGCATGTTTCCTCTATGATGTCTGAAGCAGTGGAGGATCGAGATGTCTTGTTCCATAAGCCACTGCATTTCGCAAAAGCTGATCGTGACAGTCTTTTATAGGAGTCATTGGAATTGGCCTTGGCTGCATCAACTGTGGCAACAAGGTTTAATAGATGACATGCACAGCGATGATGCTTTGGAAGCTGAAATTGTAAGCCATCATCTTCCATTAAGATCGGTGTTACCTCAATGAAGTCAACATCAACACCTTCCTCTTCCTGTTCATCTTCATCACTGCAAGCATCCTCTTCAGTCTCACTGGAGGCACAGTTATTGTTCTCATCTTGTTGTTGTTCTCCATATTCTCTAAATGCCTTTATGAAATTGGACCCATTGTCTGTGGTGGTTCTAACTATTTTTTTCTCTATGCCAAATTCGCAATGGATGTCATTCAATGCACTGCCCAACACATCAAAAGTGTGTGGCCCTTTAATCCGCCGGCAAGCAAGTGCCACAGAGCACCTCTTTAATGAATCTGGATCCACCCAGTGGGCAGTGACTCCGAGAAATCCTCTCCTTCTTGCACTCCAACAGTCAGTTGTTGTGGCAATGAATTCAATGGAGGACATTGCTTGTTTAATATTTCTCTTCATTTCTTGGACACCCTCTTCTACTTTCCGGCGCAATGTAGTTCTGGACATCACACGTGAATTAGGCTGTAGCTCTTGCACTAAAGCATTAAACGCAGGCTGTTCTAGCACAGTAAATGGTTGAAGACTCTGAATTACAAAATTTATGACTACGTTGTCTACCTTTGTTTGATTCACAATTTTCGTTTCTCCTAATTTCAGTTGTCTGGAAGTGGAGGGAACTGGGTTTTCAGCTTTTCTTTTTCGAGGGGCTGTCAGGGCACTGTATCTTTCCAAGTGACTTGAATGCTTTCTCTGGAAAGAAAGGGGGAAACACATCATGAACATAATATCTTCACAGCAATATATCTCAATTTCATAAATGAAGTGCACATTTCATGTTTTTTTGCATGTACCAAGTAGGCTGCTGAGAAGGCTGAGTAACTAGCTAGCCTACATCAATCGCAGGCTACTGTTCAAGTAGCTACCGATCAATCATACCTTGCATGTAAACCTAGTCAAATAGAAGCCTAAATGTCAGAAAAATGCATTGGCCTAAATGCATTTTCATCATTTTACATTGAATTTCTTTAGACACACTACACATTCTATGAACGAGCTTGACAAGTAAATGGCATTTTTAGGGGGTAATGTTAGGCTATTTCTAGCCAAGTGCCTTCACTGCAAAAAATGCTTTTCTTAGTATTTTTGTCTTTATTCCAGTCCAAATCTCTAAAAATTATTAAATCAAGATGCATCCACTAAGAAAAATAACCTTAATTCAAACAGAAACAAGATATATTGGCAGATAATTTTGCTTTTTTTAAGCAACAACTCACTTAATTTTGATTTATTTCCCCAGAAAACAAGACATAATATCTTATGGCCTTATACTTTAGTAAATGCATCTTGATTTAAGAATTTTTAGAGATTTGGACTGGAATCAAGACAAAAATACTAAGTAAGAAAAGTATTTTTGCAGTGTTGGTGTTAATGAGCTTTGCTAACGGTCTGCAGTTTCCTAGCTTAACCTTGCACAATGGAACTGATGTCCACGTTTATTATTAACACAACGTATGAGCGTATTATATCCAGTTTGGGTAAAACGACAGGTTTATTAGCCTTTAATTAATTTCACAGTCAAACTGAAAATTACTTACCTCTATGTGTTTCTTTAGATTGGACGGCGAATTCTTGAAAGAAGAAATCGTATGCTTCTGAGGCAGACAGAGAAGGCACTTAAAAATGAATGACTCGTTCTTCCTTTCCACTACTTCAAAAATTCGCTTAAATATGGCCATGGGTGCTCAATTTCAATGTCTGGCGCTTCTTCCATTATTGCGTTGGCTATAAACGTGACAGCGAAAAGAAGCAAGCAGGCAGGCAGCAGTTATATTAGACAGTAAAGCGCGCAAACTGCACGAAACACGACGTGTTCTGATTGGCACACTTGCGGAGCACGTGTACTTATTTTGACCTGTCACTGGTTACGCATGTATGTTGTGGAACGTAAAAAGAAACGACAGGTTTTAGGAAAGTAGTGGAGTAAAAAGTAAGGTTTTCCACTTCGAAATGTAGTTGAGTCAAAGTATAAAGTCTCACAAAACAATGATACTCAAGTAAAGTACAGATACGCTAAAAAGTTACTTAAGTACGGTAACAAATTACTTGTACTTTGTTACTGTCCACCACTGGCCTTCAATGAGCAGTGAATTAATCTGAAATCACCATGATCTCTATCTTTTAACAACATAACAGAGTTTGTGATGCTGCATATAGATGATGCTCATAATGTCATATTTGTTTGTTTTATGATTGCAGAAACCACTATGATGACGTCACTCATAATGTCACTTCCTCTGATCTTCGTGATCATGACTGCGGGTGAGTTTTCAGTTACAGTCACTATACAAACACTTTAACACTCTTGAAAAGTCAAGTCACCTTTATTTATATACCGCTTTTAACAATACAGAATTGTGACAAAGCGGCTGTACAGTATTAAATAGGAAATAGTGCATCAATAATGCAAAAGGGCAACAATAAACACTCAATTTTCAGGTAAAGGCAGTTCATCATTGGATTCAGTGATGTCATCATCTAGCTCAGGTCAGTTCAAATAGTATACGATATTGTCTGAAGAAAAAGTGTCCCCAACCAAGCACAGTGGCAAGGAACCAAAACCTCATCGGTGACAAATGGAGAAAAAAACCTTGGGAGAAACCAGGCTCAGTCGGGGGGACAGTTCTCCTCTGGCCAGACGCAGAGGACTTATCTGGTTCCCGTGGTCTTGTGCCGATGTCCGTCTAGGTGACGAGGTCTTCACTGGGGATCCGTCTCTGGGGCTCATCTAGTCGATGTGGTCTCCGCTGACATTCAGGGCTGTAGAGGTCGTCTCTAGGTGCTGATCCACCGTCTGGGCTGGGTACGGACTGGATCCGGGGGACTGCAACCATCCGATCTGGATATGGACTGGATCTGATGGT
>NW_026129013.1:0-5595 GCF_022985175.1 Labeo rohita
TGTAAACAGATAGACATAGACAGATAGATATGTATAAACAGAGATTATAGACAGATAGACAGATAGATAGATAGATAGATAGATACATATTGATGATATAGAGATAGATAGACAGACAGACAGAACGATTGATCAAACGATATACAGACAGACAGACAGATATGTATAAACAGATTATAGATCAAACGAGAAAATATAGTTAATATACAGTATATACAATAATATAAAGATGTATATTCAAAGCATATAAAAATATGTAAACAGATAGATAAATATGTATAAACAGATTATAGACAGACAGACAGATAGATAGATAGATAGACAGACAGACAGACAGAAAGACAGATATGTATAAACAGATTATAGATAGATAGATAGATAGATACATAGATAGATAGATAGATATAGATGATAGAGAGATAGATAGACAGACAGACCGATCGATCAACAGACAGATGTTTTATTTGAATTTGGTTTTTTTTTTGTTTCAAACTATATACTTTGTTTTTATTAAAATTACATTTTATATGCATATTGTTATTTTATTCATATTTGATTTTATTTGTCTGTACACTAAGAAACTGTACATGCAGTAGACATAGAAACCGTGCTGCACTGTGTGTATTTACAAGCATTGGTAAAAGCTGCAGACAACATTTTTCATAACAAAACATTGTTTCTAAAGATTTCATGAATTGGTAAGGTTAGACTGCTGACATAACAATTTAATTTGTTAATTTCAAAGCAATTAAGCATGCATAAGTCTAAACATTTGTGTATTTCTTCATCTTCGTCTGCAGAATGTGCCGCCTGATCTGGCAATCTGTGCCTTTGTACTGGAGCAGTCGCTCTCAGTACGAGCCCTGCAAGAGATGCTGGCCAACACCGTGAGATGAACGAGGTGAGAGTCTCCATGAAGGAGAGAGAGAGAGAGAGAAGGATGGAGAGGTGGTAAGCAGGGAGTGATTCAAAAAGCAGAGGGTCAAAAAGAAAAGGAATGATGAATAAAGTGTAGGGATAACTCAAAAGATCTAAATATTAGGTCCTTTTTACAGTTTACAAATGCATACAGTATGAACTAGTGATCAGAAAACAGCTATATGGAGTGCGATAGATAGATAGATAGATAGATAGATAGATAGATAGATAACTTTTCAAATGTTTTTTTAGACTTTTGGACCCCATTTTATATCTATTTTTTGTATCTACAACAGCCATATTTTGCTCTTAATTGTAACCTTCTGTTTTGTTATATTTTGCATGGGGTCATCCTAAACCCAGTTTATAAGAGGTATATTCTGGCATTAGAGGCTAAAATTGTTAGTTTAACTTAATTTCCTGTACTTTTTGTCTCTCTCCTGACCTTTCATCTCCCTTTCCTGCCAACTTTAGGCAGTCGATTTGGATAAATGGGTATGTCTCATGTCTCATCGTAACCTCAGCACCCTTCCTCTCCTCTGTACCTAAATCTCCTACTCAGTGTCCGGTGTGGATGAAATAATGCTGTAGCTCTCTTCACCCCTAAACCTTTACTTCTGTCTGACCTTTGACCTCTGTCACCTGTTCGGCACTTTGTCTGGTTTGGTTGGAGATGGAATCCCATTTGGTCTCCAAATGGCATTTCAAATGACACCTTGTCTGTGTGTATAAGTGTGTACATTTGTAAAAAAAAGAGAAAGAGAGAGAGAGCATTCCAGTGTGTAAGATGAGATCAGTGCCACTGAATCCTGGTTAAGGATATGATCTTCAGTGCACGGCCTACAACACTAACACCCAATCCTGGCCAACGTGAAAGCTGATAAGCAGGTCTACATGAAACCTATGGCCACACAGATCTGCACATTTTAAATGTCATTCATAAAGTATTACATGTACCTTGCCCGTAGCTTGTTTATTTATTAAATATCTTTGCTAATTTGATAATGGTGATTTTTCCCAATTTTATATATATAACAATTTCATTTGCATTAAAAACATTTTAATTGAAATTACATTTTTAATAGGTCTGCAGCATTCAGCAGATTTTCCAACAAATAATAAATAGATAGCAGGTTCTGTGGGCTTCAGATCCATAAAGAACATCTCATAAAAACCCATTTGGAGATGCTTATCTGTAAAACAAGGAAGCCCGTGTCCACCACTGAATAAAAAAAAAGTAATTGCGACTTTTTATCTCACAATTCAGACTTCTTTTCTCAGAATTGTGTGAAATAAACTTGCAGTTGCAAGTTATCAAGTCAGTATTGGGTGATATAAACTCACAATTCTGACTTCATAACACACAATTACGAGTTATTTAGTCAGAATAGTGAGATATGAACTCGCAATTATGAGAACATATCACAAACAAAATTCCCATTCAGAACTGGACTTTATAACTCGCAATTGAGAGGTTATATTTTAAAAAATCTGAATTGAGAGATACAAACTTGTTTTTGCGATTTGCGATTCTGACTTTATTTCTCGCAACTGCAAGTTTATATCATTCTATTCTGACTTTATAACTCACAATTGCAAGTTTATATCTACAATTTTGAGAAAAAAAAGTCAGATTTGCGAGATACATACCTGCATTTGCATTAAAAAAGTCAGAATTCTGAGTTTTTATCTTGCAATTCTGACATTATTTATTGCAATTGCAAGTCTCCATCTATTTTGACTTTATAACTCGCAATTGTGAGTTTATATCTCACAATTCTGAGAAAAAAAAGTCAGAATTGCAATAAAAAAGCCAGAATTGGGAGATGAAAACTCGCATTTGCGATTAAAAAGTCAGAATTGTGAGTTTTTATCTTGCAATTTTGCCTTTTATTTCTCGCAATTGCAAGTTTATATACCTCTATTCTGACTTACTCAGAATTGCAAGAATAGTCAGAATTGTGAGATACAAACTTGCATTTGCGATTAAACAGTCAGAATTGCAAAATACAAACTAACATTTATGATAAAAAAAGTCAGAATTGTAAGTTTTTATCTTTTATATCCATCTATTCTGAATTTATAACTCGCAATTTGCGGTAAATAAAAGTCAGAATTGTGAGTTTTTATCTTGCAATTCTGACTTTATTTCTTGCAATTACAAGTTTATATCCATCTATTCTGACTGTATAACTCACAGTTGTGTTTATATCTCACAATTCTGAGAAAAAAAAAAAAAGTCAGAATTGCAAGAATAGTCAGAATTGTGAGATACAAACTTGCATTTGCAATTAAAAAAAATTAGAATTGTAAGTTTTTATCTTTTCATATCCATGTATTCTGACTTTATAACTCGCAGTTTGCGGTAAAAAGACAGAATTGCAAGATACAAACTCGCATTTGCGATAAAAAATACGTTTATCTCGGCACTCTGAATTTATTTCTTAAAATTGCATATTTATATCCTAGTTTATATCTCACAATTCTGAGAAAAAAGAATTGCAAGATGTAAACTCACAACAGCAAGAAAAACTAATAGATAAAAACTAGCTGACTAACTACTAACTACCTGAATTTTATTCAGTGGTGGAAACGGGCTTCCATAGTAAAATGATTAGACAATTAAGAGTAAAAAAGTTTTTTTTTCTCCTCTTTTACACTACTAACTGTACTAGCCTCCTCAGTAGTATAGTCATTTATGCTAACCTAAAAGTAAAATAAAACAATTTCGTACAATCATATATTTTTATAAATAATTAAAATTACATATACCTATGGAATTTGTAGTCCTACAACATAGGGAATTCATATTTTCGGCCATGAGTTCTCAAGAATTGTCTATGGGTTTTTATCATGCCAATTTTGGTTTAAAATACATATATAAAAAGTAGAAGCAAATAGAATGGCCAAGACGCTGACGCCCTCAAGACGCCCAAGCCAGTACTAATATACACAGGCAAATGAAGAAGTAAATATGCTGACCCAATCTAGATCAACAACTGCTGTTGTGGTGAATTGACCCAAAAATTCAATTCTGCCATGATTTACTCACCCTCATGTCGTTCCAAATGTATATGAAAAGGTGAAAGAAAAGGTTGTGAATAATGAACTGGCTGCTCTTTCTTGTGCACTTATAGTAAGTGGACCTTTTATGCTTCAAAAGAACACATTAATTATTATAAAGTGGTCCAATTTCATGACAAAGAGAAACCAGCACATTATACAAAATATTTCTCTTTTGTGATCCAAAAACAGATTTGGAGCAACATAAGGTTGATAAAAAATGTCAGAATTTCTTTTTTGGTAGAACCGTCTTTTTAAGGTCTGCTGCGGTGTGTGCTCTCTACCACTTCCTGTAATGTCAACACAGTATGAAAAAATCTTTGGTTTTTATTCTTCTGCCCCTTTCATCAGTTTTGTTTTCAGTCTACCTCTTCTTATGTCTCCTTTGTCCCCATGTAAAAACGATGGAATTCCCCCCTTTCCTTTTAAAAATCCTGTTTACAATCCAACGTAGTCCCTTTGCTAGCCCTTTAAAGCACTATTTGATACAAAAAGTTGTGTTGACTTTTTTTTTTCTGTTTTTCCCCTCAATCTCCAGTCATCTCAGGGAGGAGGACACGAAACCTCTTTTGGGCCCCAGCCCCCCTCCTCGCCTACCCTCTGGGCATGGTAAGAGAGATGCATGATGTTTTTTTTCAACGCCTGATGTTTAATGCGTGGCACTGATTTTAAAGGAGACATGTTTGTTACCCTGAATTACATATCTCAGCTCCCCGGGAGCACCCGTTCACTCCGACAACTGGCCGTGTGGGCCTACAAAGGATTCTACATACATATAACCCCAAATATTATTATAAATGTGTTTTAGCAGTCTTTTTTTTAAACCCCAAAAACATGCAATTAATTATCAAGGCGTTTGGATTTTCAGTATGATGTCATACTGCTCAGGCCCCCCACAAAGTGAAGGACTGTCCCTTTTTAACATATTTGTGCCCTCAGCCATGCCGTCTGCCATTTTCCATGTAAAAAATCTTTTTTAAAAATTAACATGAGTCTTTTTTTGGGAACATCCCAAAATGGGATAAGGTGGTTAGTTTTGTTTTATGGTAATATCCACCGAATAAAAAAAAAAAAAGGGAAAAGAGGGGGGGGTGAGCAGAAGCTCATTATCATTTAAAAAACATGTCCCAAACAGGGGGCTGTGAACAGAGCTATTTCTGACAAGGTAAAAAAGGGGGTTATTTACATAAAAATTTAGATATTTTAATCAAAAATTTTTTGCAGACTTTTTATGAAGCTCTGAATCCTACCAACTTGTGGAAAAGGCCATCCGATGTCCCCTTTAATAAAATTTTTATAACAGTGTTATCCACCCCGAACAGTAAAAATTTTAAGAAGTCTTTTCTGCTCACCAAGCCTGCATTTATTTGATCAAAAAAACAGCAAAAACAGTAATATTGTGAAATATTTGGGGAAACCAAAAACAACCCCAAAAAAAAGTAAAATGAAAGGGGAGCTTTTTGTTCCCAAAAAAAGGTGGGATGGGTTTTCTTTTTTAATTAAAAGTTAAAACCCGAAGAACCAAAAAAAAGCAAAGGAAATTTATCAAGAAAGGAAAAATATTGTTTTTAAAAAAAGTTTTTTTGTTTTTTAAAAATTTAAAAGGGTAACAAA
>NW_026129014.1:0-5594 GCF_022985175.1 Labeo rohita
GAGGACAGCAACAGCAGTGGTAAGGCCATGTATATATTCCAACACAATCTGCGTCTCTAGTACTACATCCTAGGCACCTTTAGGTTTGAGCGGATGACAACATCATCTTCCAGTAATAGTTAAGATGCTCATCTTCATCCCCTTGGTGTGGACATCCTCTGGCTTTGTGTCCTGCAGTAAAAAAAAAAAAAATATATATATATTTCCTACTAAATATTGACATTAAATGTTTAAAACATAACAAAAATAATAATAATAAAATTCTGGATAACGACTAGTTTTTACCAGTACAGAAATAAGTCAGAAATAATACAAAAAAAATACATGTATAAAAAAAATACTGCATATCTTCACTGTATGGAATAAACTGACTCTTATTGAAGCTGCTAAATTTGTTCAGTCAAGAGGAGTGAGTGTTGTCTTTTTATTTATTTATTTATTTATTTTTTTTTTGTAACATTAACGGAACAAATATCAGCAGGTTTATGAGACTAACGTTAATGCACGGATCAAATTTACTGACACACAGGCGATTTTATCTCTCCGTTGACTCTCATTTCAGACATACAAGTGATTGTTTATGTAAATAATCACATTTTGACACAACTTTGTGTATTTGACAATTTAAGCGAACTAAGCTTCTACAGAGAGATGAATCTGTGATCGCATATTTTCTGCACGCTTCGGTTGTGTGTCAATAAGCACGTTTATCATCTTACACGTCTT
The DNA here is from genome assembly GCF_022985175.1 of Labeo rohita. NCBI lineage: Eukaryota > Metazoa > Chordata > Actinopteri > Cypriniformes > Cyprinidae > Labeo > Labeo rohita. Next base: position 727 of record NW_026129014.1, read on the forward strand.
GCACTTTCACATATATGCACCAGTATCGCGGATTCACAAAAAAAAACAAAAAAAAAAAAAAAAAAAAACTGTGTGCCAGATAAACTAATAGGTTATATCGCCTAGCACAACGAAATACAACACACAATTAACCTCTATTTGGTTAATTATACACTCGTTATAATCGACATAAACATTTGAACTGTATCTATAAAAATATATCTGTATACATACCTTGCAAATGCTAACGTTAGCTGATCGTGCTTGGGAAAAACAAAGCTAGCTAACTAGTTTGCCACCAGACTTCATTCAACAATGTTTATTCTTTCTTTAAAGAACATTTACAAACCTAACTGTGTAGTTTATTTGGCTTACTTTCTATATTAAATCTGGGTAGAAAGAACTTACCTTAATAGAAGACATCCACTCCCTTTGCCATCCTTGTTTATGTTTGAAGCAGTAAACTCTGTGTATAGTTCAGCAACGACACTTTGCGCATGCGCAATAATGTCAAGTTGACCGCTCAAATGAAGAAATAAAAATACTGAGTTTGCTCAACTTTCTTATTTGTGTTCATTGAGAAAAATATAGTAAACATTGAGTTAACTTGTTTTTATGTGTAAACTCAACATTTTGCTTAAAAATGTGTCCACTTGACTTACATTTTTAAACTGAGTGAACAATTTGCAAGTTGGAGTTTTTACAGTGTAGAGGCACGTATGTTAAATGAGCCTAAGTTGTCTGATTATGTAAGAGTTGAATGTTACAATAATCAGGACCTGTCATCTTATGGGTTCAGTCCAATGCTTGATATTAAACCACTGCTGGGGTAACAGATGGAAGGTTGTTGGTGGTGAGATACTGCACACCTTCTGGATCCAGATGCCTTCTTCAACTGGAGTAGAGTCTTGAGATTGAAAAAAGATAAAATAATCTTGAGAGAGGTGTATGAAATTCATATGTATTGTGCAATTCATAAAATACATACTGTCACACTCCTGGAGTTTCTAGTTGGTTTCTCCCATTATCTCCCCTGCAGTTCTGTGTGTTTTGGTTTCTCCCTCATTGTCTACACCTGTGTTTGTAATCAGTCTGTGTATATATATAGCGTGTGTTTCCCCTCTTGCTTTGTCGGACGTTGATGTGACTGCCCTGTGTTCCTGTGTCTCCTGTGTTCCCCGTGGATTTATTAAATACCTTTCGTTTATTTACGTCGTTGTTCGTGGTCTGAGCATGACAGAACGTCCGACCAAAACAGTTTTTTCGTGCTTTCCCCTCCGTTTTATTTTTCATTACTTTTTCCTCAGTTTTTTGTTTCCGTTGTGTTTCCCCTATGGCTTCCTTACTCCGTCCAGAATTCATCCTCCTTCGGCTGAAGCAGGGGGATCTTCTGCTCGAGGGATATACGATCATGTTCCAGCTTGTAGCTCACACCACCAGCTACCCGGACAACGCGCTCTGTGCGTTCTATGACGCAAGCCTCAACGCGTCATGCAGAGCGTCGTCGTCCGAGGACGGCGCTCGAGCGGATTTCGCCGCGTTTGTGGAGTGGACACTGGCGAGAAACAAACCCTCGTTCCCCGCCTGTTCCTTGGAGAATCTCGCTAGTGCCACTCCGGACCCAGAACCCAGCCAACCACCACCCCGACACGCGGAGCATGAGCCCGAGCCCACCACAGACAGATCCCACGCTACCAGCGCGACCCAGGAGCCATCGCCCATCGGAGTGACAGAGCGAGCGATCGCCACGGAGCTGGAGGAATTTGCGTCTGACCAGGTGCGAGAGCCGGCCACAGAGCCTGCGTCGGTGGACGTTCCTGATGGGCGTGAGGGTGCTGAGGACAGCACCGCCCACTGCACCACCGCTGAGGGTGAGCAACGCCTGGATCTGGGACAAATTTTTCTGGAACAAGATTTGACTAATGTCTTTGAAGATATATATGAAGACATGCCCGCTCTTCTTCCACCATCTAAATTACCTGACTGCCTGGATTTCCCTCCCTCCCTCCCTCCCTCCCTCTGTCTATTGTTTCTGCGGCCTCAGTCCCGCCACCGCTGTCTCCTGGCAGCCCATCTGCTCACCCTCAGCTCACCATCTGTGCGGTGGGTTCGCCGCAGGTCTGCCAGTCTTCATCTGTGTCATGGCTGGAGGATCCCTCATCTTCGCCTCCAGCCTCTGAGTCCTGGACTCCGCCTCGGCCCTCCGACCCTGCAGCTCCACCCCGTCTCTCAGCTCCCTCGTCTCCACCGTCGCCCGTCGGTCCACCAGCTCCACCGGGCTCCATCATCCCTCCGGCTCCGCCCTGGTCAGTCGTCGCCCCACCTTTGCCTCTGGACTCTACTCCTCCGGCTGCGCCTCGTCGCTCCGTCCCTCCGGCTCTGTGGACCTCCTCCCTCCCGCGGGCACAGCCTCGGTCCTCTGTCGCTCCGGGTCCGCCGCGGACCTCCGGATCTCCACCTCCGCCTCGGTCGCCAGAGCCTTGGGCTCCACCTGGGCCCTCCGGATCCTCGGGGTCGTCCAGGATCATCGGCTCTCCGTCTCCGCCTCGGGCTCTACCACCACCTGCTCCGCCTCCGTCGGTCGGCCCCATGGAGTCGTTAGCCTTTCCTCCACCATGGCTCCTCCCTCCATCAGCTCCACCGTGGGGCTCCATCATGGCTGCGGTCTGGGTCTCACCTGGCTCCTCCTGCTCCAGCCCCCTCCTGTCAGCTCCTTGGCTCCTCCCTCCATCATCACCTCCATGGAATATTCCGTCATCACCCTGGACTCCATCTTTTGCCCTCCTCCCGGGAGTCCGTCCTCCACCGAAGCCCCCTCCTAAGATTTTGTACATCTTGTTGTCCCTGTTTGTCGGCGCGAGGACGCGCCTTCCAGGAGGGGGAGGTAATGTCACACCCCTGGACTTTCTAGCTGGTTTCTCCCATTATCTCCCCTGCAGTTCTGTGTGTTTTGGTTTCTCCCTCATTGTCTACACCTGTGTCTGTAATCAGTATGTGTGTATATATAGCGTGTGTTTCCCCTCTTGCTTTGTCGGACGTTGATGTGACTGCCCTGTGTTCCTGTGTCTCCTGTGTTCCCTGTGGATTTATTAATTGTTGTTCGTGGTCTTTGTCTGAGCGTGACACATACATTGTAGCTAAAATCATATAAATGTGTACGAGTGAGGTCGTACAAATTCGTATGAATTAGCCACCCTGTAAAGTATGTACGAATTGCCATGAGATCGGGCTGATTTATTTGCACTGTCCAAGTCAGGGTATGAGCTGCTGTCCCCCAATTACATTGGAGTCTTTAAGTAAGGCCTAAGTCCCCCTGCGGCTCCCTTGGGGTTTATAGCCTGGGTGAGGTTTTTAGAACATTTCATCACCTGTTCCTGGGTGGTGTACAGGTTTTTTAGAGAGTCATGCTGCCAGGAATGGTTATTTTTAAACTGCTGTCTTTAACTTCCTCTGCTTGTTGTGGCTAAAAGATCTGTCTTACAGGTTTCCTCAAAAGGTTTCATCTCAAGAGCAGTGTGAGCCAAGACTGCATCATGTTGAAGATCTTGCAGCTTCAGCTCTGTGAGTTTATTACGAAAATCTTTTTATATACACAGTATATTTGATGGTTAATCAAATATACTAATTTTGAATGAAAATATACTCCTAATTATTTTTCTCACAGATCTACTTGCATGCTGTCAGGTTGAAGAGATTTTAACAAATCAGCTAACAGATTTGGGTCAAAATGTGACCATAAACTGTGGTCTAGACTTAAAGGAGGTGACATGGTTGTTACTCAATTCACCAGATCCTCCAGTTATGATATTACACTCATTTTCAAACCCACTAGCAACATTTTACTTCAACAATGGTTTCAAACAAAAATATTCAGTGCAGTCTAAACATAATCTGTTCATAAAAGATGTCAGTATTAATGAGTTAGGAGTTTATTACTGTACGAACAGAACTGCACAATTCAGCAACGGCACCAGACTAGACCAGACCACACCAATCACCGGTGAGTGATACTTCACTAATTAAGAATATGCTGCTCATAAAAGCACTTATATTCCTTACAAATATCTATGTTAATGTCTAATGTTGGTATATGACTGTATTTTAATATATTTTCTTTACAGTCCCAACTCCAGTGTGTCAGAATCACACTGTAGTAGAGCAGTCTACAGAGCCAACATTGTGGCAGACTGCCACTCTCGTATTTGGTCTGATCAGTGTTTTTCTGGTATTTGGGTTTATAGGTGATTTGGATTTATTACTATTAAATGTGCAGTGTTGATTGAGTTATTAGAAACATGTTGAGATTCTATTTTTTTTTTTCTCAGTATTCTTAGGCATATTTTTTGCTGATCGCAGTAAAAAACACCAACGACAGCAAAGATAAGGACCTACCTGTAACGCCAAGCCAGCAGAGGGAGCCCTCACCCCAGGACTGCCTGCATGCTCCCTCTGCTGCTTCTACTGCTACTTCCTGTTTGGCAGTATTTAAGGACTCACCATGTGCTTACACACTTGCGAAGTATTGCCAGTTAACCTGCCTTACTGAGCGTTTATATTACTCTGTTGGATTACCTGTTGCTGTCTTGCTTTGTCTTTGGATTATTGAGTTTACAGATTGCCCCTGTCGGATTGTTTGCCTGAGTGGACTGTTTACAAGGTTTGACCCTCTATCTGCCTGTTGACGATCGCTCTCTGGATTATCCCTTGTACTGTTGCATTCCTGGACTGCCTTATTGGTTATCGACCCTCTGCCTGTTTGCACGTTTATGTTTGCTGCTGTTCCTAATAAACTTCTGCGTATGGATTCGACTACTGCCTCAGCGTCCATGTTACAGAATACTTCGCCTCCCATGAATCCAGCGGAAGTTACACAGCCAACCATGAATCCA
>NW_026129015.1:0-5586 GCF_022985175.1 Labeo rohita
TTTCCCAGATCGCATCACAATTTGTTGAGCTTTAAGATGAAATCATGGAAATTTGGAATGACTTGAGGGGGAGTAAATGATGACAGAATTTAAAGTTTTGGGTGAACTATCTTTATAAAACTAAGCATTTACAAGAAAAAGCTGATACATCTGTAACTAACTATAACCTTAAAGATTAACCATTATAGCTCACTACTTCACGGATATTAGGTTCATCTGTTCACATGATGATTTAGTGACAGTAGTTTTATGTACATTTGTCCTACAGAAGCTGTTGAAGGAGATGCAGAAAAGTTTCCAGCAGAGAATCCAGCAAAGAGAGAAAGATCTGCAGCAGCTGAGAGAGACTGTGGAGTCTCATAAGGTGAGTCTGGAGAAAAAGAGAAGTTCGTCTCAGTCTGGAGTCTCATCATTCAGTCCCACTGAAGCTCACTGTGTGCCTGTGATGTGTTCTAACAGCGCTCTGCACAGACAGCAGTGCAGGACAGTGAGAGGATCTTCACTGAGCTCATCTGCTCCATTGAGAGAAGCCGCTCTGAGTTGATACAGTTGATCAGAGATCAGGAAAAGGCTGCAGTGACTCAAGCTGAAGAACGACTGGAGCAACTAAAGCAGGAGATCAATGATCTGAGGAGGAAAGATTCTGAGCTGGAGCAGCTTTCAAAGATACAGGATCACATCCAGTTTCTGCAGGTAACAGATCTAGAAGAACAGGATCATAGTGGACTTGAGCAAGATCTTGCTGTGACAGGAGACAAAGTGAAACATTTAATTAGAGTAGAATAAGCCAATCTATAAGCCGAGAAATCTGTGTTGTGTTAATATATAATTATAGAAACAGATTTGGAAAACTTCTAGGAAACATTTCTCTAAACTGTTTCTTTTGGAAGATAGATTTATTTGTCTGTTTGTTTGATTGTTTGTTCATACTTTTTTTTTTTTTGTTTTGTTTTTTTCACAAAATAGCAAAACTTTAAGACACTGTATATTGAATCCAAATAGATATAATATTAAATTCTTCAGTACACTGAGACCACACAAAATCTGACCTGGGCACCATGTAAAGATTTAGGCCAAAGACAGGAGTCAAAAGTTATAAATAATGGTCAGTCTGCTTGTCTGTTTACTTTTCTTTTTTGATAGTCTACTGTTTTCTGTTTTGATTTTATGGTTTTAAATAGGGTTTCCAGTCTGTATCAGCACCTCCTGAATCTACAGATGTAAATGATGATCCCTTCATTTCTCTCATCTCTTTTGATGGCCTGAAAGAATCTGTCCATCAGCTGAAAGACAAACTGGAAGGTTTCTGCAAAGAGGAGCTCAAGAAGATCTCAGACAGAGGTAAAGTCCTGGAAATCCATCTGCTCTCAGAAATGAGTGCAACATCTCCTACAATAAAGAAAATCATATTAGAATGATTTAGAATAAATGGATATGGGAATAATTTTCTCTTGACATGAGAATGAAACTGTTCATGTCTGTTGATTTTCAGTCACTTTCACCAACATTGTTCTCTGGACCAGAAACAACTTCTTACAATGTAAGTCACTAAGAAAACAAGCAGGAAAAACTCACTGAGTGTGTTTATGAACTTCCTGTACAAGATGAAAGTAAACATAATAGAAAAGTTTTATAACTGATCATGCAAATCATGATTTGCACAGGATATCTGGTCAGCTGCAGTGAGAGACAAATAATACTTTGAACATAAGTTCAGCTACATAAAAAGACCAGGCACATTCATAATTCCTGATTCTAATGTCTTTTATTTCCATCAGATTCCCATCAGCTCACTCTGGATCTGAAAACGGTGAATAAACACCTCTGTCTCTCTGAGAGGAACAGAGTAATTACTTACACTGACACGGTTCAGCAGTATTCTGATCATCCACGCAGATTTGATGTTTATCAGCAGGTTTTGTGTAAAGACCGTGTGTGTGGACGCTGTTACTGGGAGATTGAGTGGAATGGGATTGATGGTGTGCATATATCAGTGTCATATAAGAGCATCAGCAGGAAGGGATGGGGTGGTGAGTGTCGGTTTGGACATAATGATCAGTCTTGGAGTTTGTACTGCTCTCCTTCTAGATACTCATTCATACACAATGGCATAGTGACTAAACTTCCTAAAGTGTCCAGCAGTAAAATAGGAGTGTTTGTGGATGAGAGTGCAGGAACTCTGTCCTTCTACAGCATCTCTGACACAATGAGCCTCATCCACACAGTCCAGACCACATTCACTCAGCCGCTCTATCCTGGGTTTTATGTTTCAAACGGATCATCAGTGAAACTATGTTGATGAATCAGAAAAAATTTGGTTTTTAACCAAAATGGCTTACTGACGTGTGTGAAACTCATTTATGAAAAAAAAAGTTTGGAATTGTGGCATTTTCACTTGTGAATGAAGATAAATTACTGGCTATTTTAATTACAATTATAGTATTATAACATATCTTGACTAAGTATTCATCATGTAGGCTAAAAGCTAAATGTTTTAGTTGTTTGACTACTGTTAAAGTGAAATATTACAATGACGGCTGTGCCTGAAGTGTGATTACTATTTGCTGTACTGTATTAGCCAGTATTTTTGACTATTACACATTTAAGGACCATATTTGTCCATATTTACTTCATCACCATTGCTGTCAGATTTGAAACTTACATTAAATAATTCAATGATGTCAGCAGGTCACATACATGCTTATTTGTCATCTGTCCTTTATTCTGGTACTACACATCCCTGCTTGTGACATGGTGGAAAATATAAATGTCCATGAATTAAATTGTTGATCACTTTTTATTAAATTGCTCTTTTTGGTTAAAGAGGTCATCGGATGAAAACTTCACCTTTTCATGTTGTTTGTACATTAATGTGTGTTGGCAGTGGTGTGGCAGTGCAGTGTTGGTCTTTTTCTTTTCTCTCTCCTTGTCATGTGTGGAGCTTTGAATTGACCTGCATTTGTAATAGTTATTGTGACAACAATAAAACAAAATAGAAATAAAGCACAGGAAATGTAATGGTAATTTTCTGCAAGCACAATACCCACTGATTTTATGGACATTTCCATAAACCACTATAAAGTGCAAATTAAAAGTAAAACAAGAAATTTCTTTCATTTTAAAGGAGTCATGAACTGAGAAACCCAATTTCCCTTAATCTTTTTGAACACCGTGTGTGTAACAGGACTGGCGTAGGAAGTGCAGTGATGATCAGATGCTTTTTGATAAACACAGCGTAGTCAAGACAAGACAGGGTTGATATCCAAACAAAACAGTAACACCTAAAGAAAAAGACAAAATAGAAATAAACAGGCAATGAAGGTCAAAATCTGCCAGAGAGCAGTCCAAAGATTTTATGAACAAGGCTATGAAACCAAAAACTATAAAATGAAACAAAACAAAACTGGCAGAAAACAAGAAAAACTTGACAATCAAAACCGTTAAAAAACAGGGCAATGAACTGAGAAACCAAATTTCCCTTAATCTTTTTGGTCACTGTACTATGAAAACATTCTGTAAGTTTCTGTAATGTAGGGTTGTCAGCTTTGGCCAAAAAACGACTGATGGAGTTATCTGCTTTTGCTATATATATATATATATATATATATAACATTTAATATATACAAAAATAAACTTTCAATGAACTTTAATTTTGTATGTTACTTGTATTTAAGTTGTTATTGCTTAATCAAAACAACCCAACTGCAGTTTGATTAAAATAACTTGGAAAAATCATGTTTTCTGAAAATAAATAAAAATATTTTGAGTTATCTGTTGTTGTTGTTGTTGTTGTTGTTTTTCAACTCTTCACATGTGCCTATTGTATTATAAAATATGTACATGCAGTGGGTGCTTCATGGTGGAGGAGCAGTGTTAGGGTACCATGGTAAGAATGAAAACAAAAGATATGTATCAAGTAAGCCAGCAATATAGTATTGTGCTAAATGTGTTTTAATAAACTGTTTCATTCTATAGGGAAGAGCAGTGCTGTTGGCTGGGTGCTAGGGCAAATTTCCCTTAATCTTTTTGGTCACCGTAATGACTGCACTTCTTGGAGCAATGGTTAGTCCAAGTGTTTCTATTGCAACCACTAATGGGATGGATTGTGCATTTGGAGCTGATAGCTGGTTACTAGATATTGAAACTTGCCTACAGTTGGTCCTTTTCCTTTTTTTTGGATTGCCAGTAGATAGACTTTTTCCATTTTCTCTTTTTCCCTCTCAAACTTTGATCCTGGTATAGGCAGACAATATGGTATTGCCAATAAATAATAAAACTACAAAAGAGAGTTTGTTCATACATGTCACCTGTAACACTATAGCTGTGATCAGCAGCTGTGTGCTATATGTTTACATTTACATTTACATTTACATTTATTCATTTAGCAGATGCTTTTATCCAAAGCGACTTGCAGGTGGGGAATACATCAAGCGATTTGTCATAAGGAGGCAAAACGACCTATGAAGTGCTCAAATTACCATACAACAGGCATTGTTCATATACGTACAAGCTAGAAAGGGAAAAGAGTAGAAAGTCTATTTTTGATTATTTTAAGTCAAATAGTGTCAAAAGAGATGGGTTTTCAGCAGTCGCTTGAAAGTTGTTAGGGAGTTGGAACTCCGGATAGCGGTGAGAAGATCATTCCACCAGCCAGGAACGGTGTAAGAAAATGTTCTGGAAAGTGATTTTGTGCCTCTTTGTGATGGTACAATGAGGCGTTGCTCACTGGCAGATCTCAGAGTTCTGGAGGGAGTGTAGATTGGTTGCAGTGAGTGGAGGTAGGCGGGCGCCGAGCCTGTGGCTTCTATATGCAAGCATCAGTGTCTTGAATTTGATGCGAGCTGCAATTGGGAGCCAGTGCAGGGTGATAACGAGAGGTGTGACATGGGCCCTTTTGGGCTCGTTGAAGACCAGTCATGCTGCTGCATTCTGAATCATTTGTAGAGGTTTGATTGTGCATGAGGGAAGACTGGCTAGAAGAGGTCCAGTGGTGTATCGTGGTGCAGAGCCATCCACTTTTTGACCACAGGATGATGGACAAAAATGTGGGAATAGCATCTGGTCTTGTCAGATCAGACAATCAGACAAACAATTACAAAATTAATCACTTTACAGAAACCTGGTTAAATGGAGCCATTCCAGACAAGAAGATACATCTAATGGACTTATAGCTGTTCAGAGTGGATTGTGTTACTGAGTTGTCAGGGAAAATGGAAGCATCCAGTTCTATCAGGGGGTCTCCAAATTCTTTCCCAGAGGGCCAGTGTCCTGCAGAATTTAGCTCCAACTTGCCTAAACACACCTGCCTGGAATAAGAGCTTGATTATCTGGTTCAGGTGTCTTTATTTAGGGTTGGAGCTGAACTCTGCAGGACACTGGCCCACCAGGAGCAGGACTGGACACCTCTGCTTTAGACAAAGGCGGTATATAAATAAAGGTGACTTGACTTGACTTGACTTGACAAATGAAAGCTTGTGCACAGATGGGACAGTGCTGAAGAAGACTGCTCTAACTTGGGAGCTCTCTTCATTAAGCCTTTTTGTTCACTGCAGGAGTTTTTCTTATGGTGGGTGTTTGCATTCTTCC
>NW_026129016.1:0-5584 GCF_022985175.1 Labeo rohita
CTGCACTGGACAACACCACCAACAAGCTTCCATCTACCTCATCTGCTTATGCAAAGACAATAACAGAGTCATGGTGCATTTCATTTGTATGGATTTGTTATATCAGGCATATGGTGAACACGGCGCTATGCTATATGATCCGAATCCACACAGACACATAACAGACATTTCACTGCCCAGGATTTATGAAGAGGTAAAGATTAGTGTAAAAACATCAACTGTACAGAGAGAATGGCCCTGATGTACGATGGATGGACATCTAGATGTAGATGTTTCTAAATGTAATCATGAGTTATCAAAATATAGATGATACTTGAAAAGAACTTTGCGTTGGCTACAGTATGTTATTGCTTACAGCATAATAGAGCAGACTATTACAGATTTAGGAATGTTTACTTGATGCACTTTTTTTCAGCACACTATTTCAGTTTTATACATTTTGTTCACTTAATGCACTTTATTTTTAGATACTTTTTGTGACATTTGCATTTTTAGTTTGTCTGGTTAATATTAATGTAACTGTCAGTGCAAACTGTCATAAGGGACATTTAACCTCCAACCTGAAATTAGTTATGAGCAGTAAACAGCATTCACTAGCAGAATCAAAAACTGGTCTTAGTCTCTCTGTACAAATCCACCTGTTACTAAAGTACAATTTAGAGATTGTTCCTCACATTTACATTGTGTCTTAATGTGAAGAAGATCCCACATGTGCTGCTACATGAGTTCAGGAGAAGAAACTCTCATCCTAGATCAACTTCTGATGGTACATTTACAGCTGCTGTCAGAAGACGTGAAAATCACAACAGATGTTTCTGTTAGTTCACATTGCCTTTTTCAGTTATTCAAAAACATTAACTTTAAGCTTTAAGAATGAAAACTGACCTGTTTGTTCTTCAGTATCTTCATGTTTGTCTTCAATCTTCATGTCTTCACTCTCTTCTTTAATAAACACCATCTTTATAATAGAGTCAAGTGGATCTCAGCTGCTTCACCAGTTTTGCTGTGTTTGGACACTTTGTCCTGTTGAAGATATAATTAACAGAAATTAACAGAATTATTTAACAATTAATATTAATAATTAACAGAAAAACAAATCCAAACTAAATCTCTGGGTGTGTCTCTATTTAGTAGGTTAGTCAGTGCACTGATAAGGGAGTGAGTCAGATAACGGCCTTAAATTGCCTGATAAGACCAAACAAACAAAAAAATAAAAACAAACTAGCACTCAAATGAATAAAATAAAATAACACTAATTATATATTATACAAGGTTCATATTTGTATTAAGATTTACTTGGCATTTTCTGATCTGTAGGTTATATTTAATATATTACACACTTTAATTTAATCTTCAAAAACCTCCGTGTCTCCACCATCACTACTTGCAAAAGCGCTTTAAATAATAATTAAAAAGCCCTTCATTCAAGCCGATTAAAAACATGTAAGTGTTACATTCGGTAATAATTCATTCGACAGTTTTACATTCAATTCTTTAAATATGTTTTATTGATGTAAACACCTTATAAATGATTAAAATCACACACCTCTCTTCAACCAAATCACAGACGTGATCGCGCGGCGCAGCCTTGTGACGTCACATAGTCAGACCAAAATAAAAGTCTTTTAAGCCAAAAGCTTTGGATTTACATTAGAAAACAAATGTAAATAATAAGGTATAGGGAATTAAAGGGATGAACTGCAGAACTATCAAACCCACAAAGCTATTATGAGCTTTACATCTAGTCTAAATGCAAGCAACTGTGAAGTGCTTTAAATTCAAGATAAACTACAGAGCATTTGTGATCTTCTCAAAGACAAACTCCATTGTCTCGATATTCAAATTACAGGATTGGGAAGAATTTATGAATATTACAAACTCATAAAGAATTTGTAGATCAAAACTAAATTTGTGGTTTCAGAGTGATTTAACTATTTAATTTATTTAATGAAATTATGACAGTCTTATTCCATCTCAGTTTCCCAAGAATATTAATGCAATAAATCAAATTTCAACTTTATGTAGTTAAAGTGGATTTTATCAAAGGTCCATGCCTGTAAACTATATAGGATTACATTGATGGTTTAATGGAAATGGTTAAAATAATTTTATATAAATATTAACAAAATGTGACTTACATTTCCCCGAATTATCTTTATTAAAATCATAAGGCAGTCTATATTTTCTGTGCTAAAATGTGATTATAATGTAAACAAGTTAAGTATTAAGTGCTCAGATTTCAGTTATTGGAAATTCATTTAGAAACATCATTTTACTTAGCACATTAGCCCTTTTTGAGTGACAGACAATTTATTTCCACATATATATTTAGAGATTTATTTAATTTCATAATTATTCATTCACTTGGAGTCAGCAAGGGAGAAGCTTTGAGAGCAGACTAACACTTTGTGTGTGACCAACCGAAAAGCAAGAGCAAGTCAAAGAAGGACTGAATACATTGTACCCAGACTGTACTTTTAGTGAACAATTGTTTTTTTTTTTTTTTTTTGGTATCCAGTATTTTAGTTTTTCCATGACAAATAAAATATTCTAGCAGAATCACATGCTTAACAGAGCAGTTATTTAAGAAACATTACAATTTAGCTTAAATTTACATGATGAACTTAAAAAATAGTTACATTGTTAGATATTATTATAACATTAATGTCATTTACTTATTATGCTCTACTCATTGTTTTTCTCAGAAATCAGTGTGATGGGGTGGGCGATATAACCAAAACTTTTATTATCTTATGATGACGATACATATCATGCAATAGTTATTTTACTGGAAAAACTACAGAAATGGAATAATCAAATGTACAACTAAACATAGTCTTTATGGTATGCATTCTTGTAAAGGCTAAAAATGTTATTCAGTCAAGAGCAATGAGTGATGTTACTTTATTTTGTTATTTGATTAGCATTAATAGCACAGATAGACAACAGCAGGAAAATTTGACTGCTGTCACTTTAACACATAAAATCCAATAATAATGGATCCAATAATGTATTGACATATCCGATTTCTTTACCAACTGTTTACATTCACTTACACGAACGATTAAGTTTATGTGAAAACTCGCTAAAACTTAGTGTGTATTTGTCCATCTAAGGGCAAAAAACGGCGGAAAAAATATTTGCGCGCTTTGCGTGTCTGTGCACAAAAAACAACTGCCTGTCAGACCGCAATCGTAAACGATAATACAAAAAAATACTAGTTGTCATATTTATACCGGTTTATTGTGTCTAACGTTAGAGGTATATCGCCAACCCCAACAACGGGTTTGGAGATCGACATAAGCAACAAAACTGACAGCTAACTTCGTTAGCTAACGTTATCTGTTTGCTGTCATACACTGTTAGATAAAAATCATGTACTATAGTGGATATTGTAACATTAGTTAAAGTTACTTACCTCAAATGATGTGTCCTCAAAATGCCCAGATGTAACTTATGTGTCCTCAAAATAACTCGATGCAGCCAAGTTTGTGTTTCCAGTTCGCGCACGCGCCTGCGTATGTGCATATGTGACCTGGACCACAAAACCGGTCATAAGGGTCAATTTTCGAAACTGAGCTTTATACATGATCTGAAAGCTGAATAAATAGCTTTCCATTGATGTATGGTTTGTTAGGATAGGACAATATTTGGCCGAAATACAGCTATTTGAATATATGGAATCTGAGGGTGCAAAAAAATCTAAATATTGAGAAAATCACCTTTAATGTTGTTTAAATGAAGCTCTTACTAATGCTTATTACTAATCAAAAATTAAGTTTTGATATATTTACAGTTGGAATTTTACAAAGTATCTTCATGAAACATGATCTTTAGGTAATTTCCTAATGATTTTTGGCATAAAAGAAAAATCAATAATTTTGACCCATACAATGTATTTTTGGCTATTGCTACAAATATACCCCAGCGACTTAAGACTGGTTTTGTGGTCCAGGGTCACATATGTATAAAGCGCATAGGTAAAGCGCGACAGCTGAAGCAGGAATGGGGTCAGGGGTCTTACTGACTGAGTGGCAGATGATTTGCCGAATCAATAGTGCAAAACACAGAGTTAGAAATCTTTATTTCAAGAAGTGTACAAAAATTTTTGGTTCATTTTGAAACTGTGGCGGGACAAATTAGACTGTGGCGGGCCTGTTGTCTTTATATGTTGGTTTACGATTAAACAATTCTATTGATTGTTTTGTGTTTATATAGTATATATGAAGAGTTCAGATGCAAAACCAGCTAAAAGCCATCTCGGTCAAAAATGAGATAATGATACTGAGTGAATGCCCCTGACACATATTACACGTCCATCAAATACTTTTACTTTAAACTCACTAAATTCCAGCCTCAGCCCAATCAGAAGTACCAGTAGTTACATAAAAACCTATACAAAGTAGCCACAAAGAAATGCTCATTTTAAAGAAATACGTCAGATAGATTTAGCTGGTTTTGCATCTGAACTCTTCATATCTTCTATATATTACTATTTAGCACTATATTGTCATTTTACGTGTTATGTGACTGATGCATTTTTTCTTTGTAGGTTATCTGGAAAAAAGGGTGTCATTTGTTTTCCATGAGAATTGACAAGGAACATTCTTGAGATATCGCACCTGTTTAACTGGAAAAAGGGTGTGAGACAACGGCTTCTCATTTTCAAGGTGTTCAATCTGCCATGTGTTCAAGACAAATGTGCATGATATACAGTATATATATATTGTGACGAGTCGGCTGCCTCCCCCCTAACTATCAGCTTCACCCCGTCGGTAATCGCCGCCCTTCACCAGGCTCCCGACGGGAGTGGGCGTGTGGGAGGAGGAGGGGCGCCGAAACATCCAGGTCTGGCGGCGTGTGATGAGGCACACCTGATGTGAATGAAGCCTCATCACCGCCGCTGTTAAAATGCCGAGCGCGCCTCTCCTCAGGAGACCGGTCTCTTCCCCGTGCATGCACGCTGGTGTCCTCGTGGGTCCAGGAAGGGGTGAAGAGGGAACCTGCGCCGCCATAGACGAGCTGCCGGACCCCGCGGGTCCGGATGAGGACCGCACGGAAATGGCTGCGGGCCAGGATGCCGGGCCGACTCACCTGCCTGAGGAAGTGCCGCGCAGCAACGATGGACGAATGAAGCCGCTACAAGAAGCTGCTACCCCTCGTGCCGCGGATCCCGGCGGGGAGCACGTGTGGCCGCCGGACTCCGCCCCTTACCTGGACCCTTCCCTTCCGAACACTGCCCCTCCTTCACGGAACCCCGTCACTTCGAGGACACCAGATCCCCCTGTTTATTTTGGACACTTTTATTTCCCCTTTTTGGACACTTTGTTTATTGTTTAATAAAAGCCTCTCCGAGGCCTGACGTCACGCCCACTGTGTCTGTCACTTTGCTCCGCCCCCGTGACAATATATATATATATTAGGGGTGTAATGGTACACAGGTGTCACGGTTCGGTACGTACCTCTGTTCGAGGGTCAAGGTTCAATATGATTTTGGTACAACACAAAAAAAATCTGCTATGCTTTTCCTTTATTTTAAACAGACAGTAGTACAAATTACAATTTTTACCACCTACATGTGAAA
>NW_026129017.1:0-5583 GCF_022985175.1 Labeo rohita
AATAAGTTGTCACAGAATAAGAATATGTGACTCAATTTTGACAAAAATGTCAGATAGAACCTTATAATTCCAAGGCGACCAAATACACTGCCAGTATTTTACTGTTAATTTACAGGACAACTTTTATTACACTGTAATTCTCTATTCAGAAAAAAATACAATAAAATGACAAAATATACAAAATGTATACAGAATAAACTGTATAAAAATATACAGTACTTTACTGGTACAAAAATACTTTATAGGTTCCTGCAAATTTATAGTGAGAAGTTTTACAGTGTGCAATTATTAACCCAAAATATATTGTAATTTCACACTTTTTTTTTTTTTACAGTGCAGTTAGTATGTCCAATCTACTTTTTTGTTTGTTTGATTATTTTTAAGACTAGAAAAACAAAATAGGCTAAATGAAAATTAATAACAAAAACCCTTCACATATAAACTGCTGGATCAGTATCTGCATTTGTCCAGGTGACAGTCTTGTTCAGGACGTGTTGTTTTGATTCACTTGTTTGGAGCTTGTGAAGTTTCCACTGTCAAATACTGTAAAATACAGAGAAAGATAAAATACACTAAGATCTGCTTTAATAGAAGATAATAAATGACAGCATTTACTTAATTACTTACTGTAGTTTGTGTTTACAGTGTGGATCCTCCAGTAGATCAGAGCGCAACTTCAATCCTGAGTCTCCTGGTTTATTACTGCTCAGATTCAGTTCTCTCAGGTGTGAGTTTGATCTCAGAGCTGAAATCAGAGCAGCACAGCCTTCCTCTCCAATATTGCAACACTCCAGCCTGCAGAGAGTGAAGAACATGAATGATCTCTGAGACTGTGTTTAAGTTTTAGTGTGATAGTGCGTTTGTGTGTGTGTTTGTATGAGCACTACTTTTTCTATACACCAGGATCAGCACAATAGAGACTTGAACTTGTCAGCAGCTAAAGCATTAATTTAAATGCACTCGACCCACATGATTCCTGATTGTGATGCTGAACAAGTTTATAGTACTATACAGGTGATAATGATAAAATGAGAGTAACATTATAGTATAACTATGACATATCTTTTACTTGCGCTTCTGCAAAGTTGGGATTGAGTTTAACTTTTATTGTAGCTCTGTGTTTAATCTGACTACAATTTTCAAGTGATCATTACATTTAGAAAGTGTTTCTAATTAGTAACTAATTACAAATATCAGATAATATTAATTGAGAGATTTAATTATTCTGGTCATCCTATCCACCTTATTATTCACATACAAATGAAAACATTTTATTTTTCTTGATTCTGGGCTCATTCCCTTCCAGCTATTTTTAGCTGTACGAAAGAGCTTGATTTGTTGCTTGACATTGCAAATTGGTGTGTTTTACCATATTATTTTAATGTATTATCCTAATTATGAACACACTGGTTTTTAGTGCAAACAGTTTTACCGTTTATTGCACATTGTAATTATTTGCGCTATTTTCCTATAGCAGCTAATGAACTGGAAGTCTCACCCATATGTTTAATTCTGTGATGAAGAATAAGGTGGATACTTTCAATTATTCATTCATCAGGGACCAGTTGTCGCATTTGAGTCTCACGACGACTTGATTTCAGTCAAATGGAGCAGCATAACTAAATGCCCACTGACTTATATTAGAACAGACTTTAGGGATGATTAAAAGATAAGTCCATGCTTGTGAGCAAAGCCCATAATTCTTTACACCTTTTTTTGAATAATATTCCTGCTGTAAATACAAAGGAAGTTAAACCTAAAATGATTTTATATATAAATAAGTACCAATGTTTCAGTCTACAGGGTTAACAACGCAGACCAACCAAGATTAAATAAACCATAATAAGTGTTTAACGTTCAACCCCTTCTTTTTCATCAATAGACTAGTATTATTTATGATTTAAATTTTGTGAAAGAAGTTCACTTTTGCTGTATTATAAGCCGAGCTTCGGATGCTTTCACTTTTGAATTCACAATCTTGTTGTCACGTTATAAAGAAAATTGTTTGTTTTGCTTACATCTATACACCTTTCACTTTCTAAGACTTTAAGTTAATTTGTAAAATGAGGGAACAAATTAAGTCGTCGTATTAACGAATTCTTAATTTATTGCCATGAAATCTTGTATTTCCCACCTCCAGTTTACCACAGTAAGAGATGCGAAATCATGGCTTAAAAGTGAATGATAAGAAAATTAACCTGCAAAATTTAAGGGTGAGACGGTGAGGATTTGGGAAAAGACCGCTAAAACAACCCAATCGTTGGGTATGTCCATATTTTACCCAGCCCTAGGTTGTTTTTAACCCAGCAGTTTTTTAGAGTGTGAGTATGGCTTTAAATGTATGGGCTCCAGTGGCATGAATCCAAAAGCATGGTCACTAGGGATGCAACAATACAGTGAGTCCACGGTTCAATATGTACCTCGGTTTTTAGCCACGGTTTTCGGTTCGGTTCTGATTTCTTGCCACTTCAGGTTTTTTTTTTTTTTTTTTTTTTTGGATCAAATTAACAAAATACTCCCTTAAACTTCTGTACATTAAAAAAAGTGTGTTTTAGTATATGTCTGCTTATTTTTCTTTTGAGAGAGGTTTTATTTTTTTCGATTTTTACGCAAAATAGAATGGGTTTCATTCATACTGGACGCTAGAGGGCGCACTCGTGCAGTAAATCCACATTGCGTCAAAGAAGTAGCACTGATTACGTTCTGTTCCAGCTTCTCTAATGTGGATAAAAGCAGCGCTATTGCTGTGAGTCTGTGACTGGATAAAAAGATATAACGTTAAACGTTTTGAATGATGAAATGTAAGGACAATAAACACTCGTCTACAATAATATATGGTTTATCTGTGTTCTTCAAGCCATCTCGTGTATTTTCATAAGCCATTGCTAATCGACATACATAGAATATGAGCATAGAATTTATCGTCTGCCTCATTCTGTGATAAGAATCTACATCAGATCACATAAGGAAGTGATTTCAAACACTCCACTGATGTTAATTAAAAACAAGTTATAATGTTTTTATTTTTAACTTTTTTTTTTTATAATTCTTGTTGGACAACAGGTTTAGAAAGGCTTATTATTGCATGTCATTAGAAGAGAAGATGCTTTTTCAAATAAGTGTTTTCCCATTTCAGCACGTGAAATCACGGGCACATACAGCAAATTCAGAGAGAAATAAACAAGAAAGATATTTAAATGCAAAACCGAAAAACCGCAATTCACAAGCGAGTATTGAACCGTGGAGGTCGAACCGAACAGTTCAATATTATATTGAGAATTGCAACATCCCTAATGGTCACTACTAACATTTTCCTGCTAACCAATTATTTGTGGTATAAAGAATGTTTTGTACCTCACTTATTTCATAATATTCACGTAAAAATGTTTCATATGAGCAACAGTGTGTTTTGCCGTTGTGCCGCCGGTGAAAGAGGTTCACTGACCGCACCGTAATTACTTTTGGGATCATTTTTTTTTTTTTTTTTTTTTATGTTTTATTTTATTTCTGCTCTGAGAGTCACTTCATTTTACTGTTTCTTTTGCGGGAAACTATCATCATATAATATACCAAAACTTCAGTTTAACTTTAAAAAAGTTCGGTACTCTCCTTTTACCAACACACTCCTGGATCTTGAATAAATGCCTCCCTTTACTTTCATTTTCCCATATTTTTTGCCATTTCTTTTCAACTTCAATATATATCAATCTCTTAATTTCAGATTTACTTATTGTTATTTGTAATTCAACTTGTGCATGTTCCAGGTCCTTCTTTACAAGCTGGTCAACACATTCATTCCCTTCTATTCCAATATGAGCCGGAACCAGAGAAAATAAACCAGTAATCTTAACTGCCTTAACCTATATATACTCTGTAATATTTCATATAATATGTCCTGTCTAGCGTCTGATTTTCCACTCTGTAAACTTGTCAGAGCTGCCATTGAATCAGTGCAGATCCCAGAAGTATAAGGCTTGATCTCTTCGACCCATTGCAGGGCAAGACATATTGCTAATGATTCAGAAGTATATACAGATACATGATCAGAAGGGTCATTCCAGCTAGAATCATCAAATTTGGGAAAAGTTCCCCACCTGACCTCCTCAGATTTGTCTGGAAAAAATCCATGTGATGGGTAATATGCCCAATAGATCATATACAACATTTCAGATCTCTACTGTGCGTACTTTTTTCACAAAAAATCTGTAAAAAAGTTTTGGCATCACTGTCTAAGTGACCATGTTCAGACTGAAATATCTCCAGAACTAGTTGTGCCAGGTCCATAAAATTTTCTGGGCTAAGAGTCTTAGTCCAGAACTGCATGAATTACAACTCACAGCATTGTTACTGAATTTACACCTGAATGCTGGCCCTCTACTTTTCTTTGAAACTATTACTTTAAGGGTTTTCAGATGTCCATAGAAACCTCAATTTTCAATGTATAAGCATCAAACTTGGTAAATGGTCTGATATGTACCATGTCTTTCACATCCTTTGATTTCAGACAATAGAGTCTGATGGATGTTGAGATATTAAGGTCCAAAAATGGAAAAAAACTGATTTACACCAATGTTCAGAGCAATATTTCTCATGAATGACACTAGGTGTGAACATAAAACTTGTTTTTTTGAAAGAGCACATTGTTATTGATAAAATATAAAAAAAATTAGGATGGGGTTTTGCCTCATTTTTCTGTAATGATTTTTTTAAAACTCAGAGTTTCGTCACTGATCCTATTGTTCACTTTTGCTATTCAACTTGGTATGGGCATTTCAACAGAATTTATTAATGTTCCACTTATAAAAAAAATACAAAATACAAAAAAAACGTACTTCCAGACATGAGTCACTTTAATAATGTATACCACCAACACAAATAAATGTGTGACATAACAGTTACTGAAAGTTGTTCATGAAAGTGTCTGAATCCACAGTTTCATTTTCTTTTATGACATAGCATCGTCCAGTGGAAGTAACTGGCACATCAATTTTCATTATGATGTGCTGGAGAGGCACCCAACAGACATCTTCCCTTTTTGGCCAAAAGTAGCCTCTAGCTGGGCCATGGGGATGCAAAAAAAGCACTTGAATGTCTTTCTCTGTGTAAGAGACGTCTCTGATGATACCAACCCACCATTGTCGGTCATACACACAAGTAACATATTGTCCTGGGGCCATATCTGTGATGTGAAGGCCTTGTTCAACTGGGTCAACCTCAAAGTTGACATGGAATCCTGGTGTTCCTGATACTCGACTGATCTCAAAATTGATCATTGTTGACTGATTCACTGATTGATTGATTGATGCTAGATCTCATTCAGGTGTAAATTCAGTAACAATGCTGTGAGTTGTAATTCATGCAGTTCTGGACTAAGACTCTTACCCCAGAAAATTTCATGGACCTGGCACAACTAGACAGTGATGCCAAAACGGGGTGAAAAACAAACTTTTTTACCAATTTTTTTTGTAAAAAAAAGTAGGCACAGTAGAGATCTGAAATTTTGTATATGATCTATTGGGCATATTACCCATCACAAAGATTTTTTTCAGACAAATCTGAGGAGGTCAGGTGGGGACCATTTGA
>NW_026129018.1:0-5581 GCF_022985175.1 Labeo rohita
TATGTGACTATATATAACGCACATTATAAAAATAAACATGGCACTTAAACACAGAGAAACAGTTACTGTAGTTTTAGGTAACAGTAAATATGAAAAAAGAGTGCTTAGAGGTGGATCTTTACACAATGATGTCCAAACTTGGATGAGTGATTTACAAAAAAAAAAAAAACTTTTAAAAAATAATAAAAAATAACAAATAATAATAATACAAAATAATAGTTTAAGCTGAATCATAAACAAAAACATGCAGTCCCATGCCTTGTCCACTGTGAAAGTGCAGACCAGTCTGCTTCAGACCCTCACAGAGAGAGAGGAGGGGTGAGGGAGGAGATATAGCACCCACACCCACACACAATGACATCAGCTCAGGTCAGCACTGCTGGCCATGGGTGAAAACGCTAAAAGCTGGTTTTCCAAATTTTCCCAAAATCATATATTGTACATTTTATACTTTTTAATCTAGCTTGAAAATTTGAATAAAAGGCTACCAAATGTTAAATCTTATAAGATTTACTTTTCTTATTTCTACAAAGGTTCTTTTACCAGTCTAATAAATATGTGGTTAATACGTGATGAAACAAGAATCATGCTACCAAATAAGTCTGACACAATGTCTTTAAGAAAGGGATGTTTTTTTTTTATTATTTATTTGTTTTTTATTTCTTTTTGTTTAAATACAGCTAAACCAGATAACAGATTATTCTTTCCTTGATGATTTTCCCAGAGGTGATTATCATCCAAGTGGAATTAATAATAATAATATTTTTTCTGAGTTTCAGGCATGGTACAAACATGCAATGTAGGGGTCCAGATGAAGCTTCTTAACTGAACAAAGAAAACATATTTTACAATCATTCAACATATTTTATTTATTATTTTTCACAAGTACCATGGCTTCATGCATTCTTTCTGGTCTGTCTACGAAGCGGCCGCAAGACACAAGGCCTCAACATGAAAAGTGAGTCTTACTCTGTTTCTGTTACATATACATCTATTACATTTAAATGACTTAAAGTTGCACATTACAAGTTGAACATTTTTTTTATATCAGTCGATATCGACAATTATCACAATAAATGGCAAATTTTTATTTCTTTCGAGTTTAAAGGAAGATTTTTTAGATGGTTAATTTTGGCTTTAAACTATTCTTTATCAGAACATGACAATCACTTCATTTTGTTTTTCTTTTAATAATTTACACTTTTCCCAGTCATTTTTTGTAATCAATATAAATATCTTAATAGAGAAAAAAATCTTAGTTCTGCATGTTTTAATAAGTAATATTGTTTCAAATAAAAAAAAAAAGGATTATGTTGCCTGATAATATTAATAGTAATGTAACATATTTTTGTCTCTTAGCAATACAGATTTGATAGCAGGTTGAGTTAGAATGCGTATGTAGATATATGTTCATTATCAAAATCAGTAATATTGGTAAAAAACAACAACAACAAAACTGTAGCAACCTCATTTTTACATGGTGAAATTTAATTATTATTTTATTATTATTATGAGTTTTTTAATTAACCATTGCTCTTCCATATCATCCATAGATTATGATAATAAGACAAACATAGCAGCTCAATACCATGGTAAAAATGTAATATGGTTTCTAGGTATCTGTATGAAAAACAGTAGTCTAAATACATTTAGTATAAATGCACTATAGCTTAATCACAAAAAAACACTGCAATTGTATTCCATTACTCTTCAATACATTTAATACGTGTCTGCATTAATAATATAATAAAATTCAACATGAATATACCCAAATTTCTGACACAATTCTGGCTTTAAACCGAGTCATTTGTGTTCTTCACTGAATTCAAGCACTTTACACTGAATCTCACATCTCTCTTTAGTGACCGACCGCTCATTTAATGACTAGCACTCTTTTGTTCCGCCTTTGCTGCATAAACATTATATCAAAATTTTATCAAACTCTTGTTATCGTTTATCGAGGAAATTTATGTTGCGTGATAATTTTTGTTATCGATTTATCGAACAGCCCTATGATGAAACTTAAAAAATATAGGCATGAGCAAACAATCGGTACAAATACTGGCCGCACTCAACATGCAGAGGCAGAGACTGGATATTCAGACAGCAAGAGCAGGACCTGACTGACCTTTTCTTAAGATAAAGACAATTATTTGGTTTATTCTGTATATCACTTAACAAAATAACATAACAACGGTTACTCCATTACAGCACACACATCAAGTCTGTTTTAGCATACGTATCTCATATTATTCTTCAATATAATTGTTTAGTCTAAATATGTTTTAACAGTTCTTTGTGTTTTTGTTTTTACAATGTTGTTAAACACGTGTAACTCGCTCAAACGCTGTAGACTTTCAGGTCAGGGAACTACAAAACCCAGCATACACCTCAGTCTTCAAACATGGGTCGCCGGGGATCCCAAAACACTCAAACAAATTCACTCATACATGGTCGCCCAAAACACTCATACAAGGCAGCGCTCTAAATCATTGGACTTCTGATTGTATGCACGCTCAGATACCCTATACCCTATAAAAGACTCACATTTCCACAATTTTTGTGAAGTATACGCTCCTTCCGTGTTGTGATGTGACCTTTTTTGTGATCTGTGTTAGTGATGCAGAGTCTGATTCATTTCTGCGAAACGATTAATTTGGACAGTTCGGCTCAATGAACCGGTTCAAAGAACCGATTCATCGGCTCCTTAAGTCATCTCACAGTGATGTCAGTATACATTTCTTGCGATGATGTCAGTATACCTTTCTTTTCTAACAACTCAGGGTCATTTTATATCAGTGAAACATTTAAATAAAGTTAACTGTGTGAACACGCATTGGTGATTATTGTCTTTTGTTCATTTAAGTTAACAATGTTTGTGGTCACCGTTTCATGCACTGATGCTTCATTGTTTGCTTAGTTTATTAGTTTTTAGTCGGTTGCAAAAGTCAGGCATGAAGTTTATAACAACAGGTTTCGGGTGGTTGGGTGCGTGTAAGCAGTGAAAACTTAAATGTGACAGTAAAAGTGACGGGCGAGAGCGTTACTCAAACAGTCCACCGTGTCATCTTTTAATAAAGTATTCCCTCAAATATCACTAAGACAAATTATGTAAACGCGTTCAATAAAACGCTGAAATGAATATAAGCGTGCAAATATAAGGAGGATAAGATGTCTATCTCGGCATCAGAGGGGGAACAGTCGGCGGATGAGGCTGATGTTTTGGCTGGGCGGCGCCCCTCCGCGGTCGCTGCCCCGTCCGAGGCAGACGCCGAGCTGTCGGCTATGCTCCTCCGGGCCGCCAAGGGGATCGGGCTGGAGGTGCCCAAGGTCCCACATTCGCCAGCGTGGGAACCTGGGAAGAAGGTAAGCGCTGCCCAGTGCGGCCAGACTTTTCTCCAGGACGTTCATCCTTCTGGGATCAGTCCCCTTCCCCTTCCTGCAGGCTGCCCCACCGCGGTCACGTCGGTCAACGCTCCTCTGGAACCTACACGTGTGGCTTGTGGACGGGACACGGTAGACCTCTCCGGCCTTCCACAGGCCGTGATAGAAACTATCACTCAGTCTAGAGCTCCCTCTACGAGGCAGGCCTACGCACTGAGGTGGGGTCTCTTCGTTAACTGGTGTGCCTCCCGTGGTGAGGACCCACAGAGATGCCCGATCGCAGTGGTGCTTTCCTTTCTGCAAGAGAAGTTGGAGCGCAGGCTGTCCCCTTCAACTCTCAAAGTGTATGTCGCTGCCATTGCAGCGTATCACGATGCAGTTGATGAAGCATCCATTGGGAAGCATCAGCTGGTCGTGAGGTTCCTCAGAGGTGCGAGAAGGGTTAATCCCCTTAGACCGCACCTCGTACCCTCTTGGGATCTCTCCATTGCCCTTCAGGGCCTGAAGGGACCCCCCTTCGAGCCGCTGGTTTCAGTCGAGCTTAAATTTCTGTCGCTTAAGACCGCGCTCCTGACTGCGCTCGCCTCCATCAAGAGGGTTGCGGACCTACAAGCCTTCTCTGTCAACAAAGCGTGCCTGGAGTTCGGGCTATGTGCCCAAGGTTCCCACCACACCCTTTCGGGATCAGGTGGTGAACCTGCAAGCGCTGCCCCCGGAGGAGGCAGACCCGGCCTTAGCGTTGCTATGTCCCGTTAGAGCTTTGCAAATACACGTGGACCGCACCCAGAGCTTCAGACGCTCTGAGCAGCTCTTTATTTGCTTTGGAGGACAGCGGAGGGGGAATGCTGTCTCCAAGCAGAGGTTGGCCCATTGGGTGGTAGATGCCATCTCCCTGGCGTATGAGGGCCAGGGGGAGCCGTGCCCCCTAGGAGTTCGAGCTCACTCCACCCGGAGTGTTGCCTCCTCCTATGCGTTGGCACACGGCGCCTTGCTAGCAGACATCTGCAGTGCTGCGGGCTGGGCGACACCTAACACCTTCGCGAGATTTTATAATCTCCGCGTCGAGCCCGTGTCCTCCCGTGTGTTAAGGTGAACATCAGGTAATGTGCGGGAGGCCGGCAGGTGTCGGCTTGCTGCGCCATTCCCACGGGATCCGTGCGCTATTTCCCAGAATGTTCCCTCCGGTGAACCCTGGGTCCTCCTTGCCCCGCAGTCAGGACAAGAGGCGGAGTAGTCCGCGACTGTGCTCCGACTGGGTCTCCTTCACCAGAAGGTTGTGGCAACATGTCTCAGTATTTTTCCACAGTCAGCCAGTAGGCTGTGTTTTTCCCCATATATCTATAACTAGAATAGATATATCGAAATTCTTATCCCACATGCCTAAACCACATGTGTTCCCCCCCCCAACCCCATGCTTCAGTACAACTGGCACCCCTGTGGGGCCCCCTCTATTGGCCCCCAGGGTGTTGGGAAGGTTACGTATTGACTCCACTGTCTAACACGTCCGCCTGTCAGCACTTGGTCTCTTGCGTAACGTGGCCTTAGGGTTGTGGCCTTTTCCATGGGTCTGTTCCCATATGTAACGATGTAGTGAAACGACTGAAGGGGAACGTCTAGGTTACGTACGTAACCCTCGTTCCCTGAAGGAGGGAACGGAGACGTTACATCCCCTTGCCACAACCCTAGGCTGCGCTACGCCGGGCTGCGGCTCGGCTTCTCAGCAAAAAAACGTGAATGAGTGGATGCATGCCGCCATCTTATATACCCGTATGTACGGGGGAGTGGCGTTGCATGCAAATTCCACTCACCAATTTTCATTGGCCTTTTCTATAAAGCTCAGAGGTGATTGGTCACTCAAGCGAGTTCCCATATGTAACGTCTCCGTTCCCTCCTTCATGGAACGAGGGTTACGTACGTAACCTAGACGTTTTCTTTGTTCAGTTAAGAAGCTTCATCTGGACCCCTGCATCGCATGTTTGTACCATGCCTAAAACTCAGAAAAAATATTATTATTATTAATTCCACTTGGATGATAATCACCTCTGGGAAAATCATCAAGGAAAGAATAATCTGTTATCTGGTTTAGCTGTATTTAAAACAAAAAGAAATAAAAAAACAAATAAATTAAAAAAAAACATCCCTTTCTTAAAGACATTGTGTCAGACTTATTTGGTAGCATGATTCTTGTTTCATCATG
>NW_026129019.1:0-5570 GCF_022985175.1 Labeo rohita
CTTTAAATTTTATGTAATTCTTAGCCTACTGGTTTTCTACATAGGCCTACTGATAAAACAATAGTAATAATTTGAGCATTGTGGTCATTATCACAGGCTAAACAACCAAACAGTGCCTTCACTAACATCGCTTTATGATTTATTTGTAGCCTACTCTATTTATAGAGTATGTGTATAAGGAATTAAAATTATTGAGGCCTGTGCAAAGTAACACTTTTGTTCAGTCCTAATCATAATCCTTGTATGCTTTGTTTCTTTTAGTCTTTAAATTGTAATGTTATACTTAGCCTAGTGGTTATGGCAAGCCGTTTTAACATTTAATCTAAAAGCCGTACTAGTATCTATTTTCATGCTACCAGTACTTATTTTTTAGATACTAGTATCTTTTCCATTAAGTACTAGTACTTTTTCATTAGCTACTAGTGCTTATTCTTTAGCTACTAGTGCCTTTTGTAAAGTTACTAGTACTTATTCATTAGATACTAGTACTTATTCATTATATACTAGTACTTATGTTTTAGATACTAGTACTTATTCCAATAGTGACTAGTATTTAATTACAATCTCTCTGTTAAGAAAAAATAGAACTAGTACTTATTTTTTAGTTACTAGTAACTTTTTAGACCAGAGATATCCTGAACTTAATAGATACTAGAGGAAGCGGAAACAAGGTGACGAATGTACTTTTTTTTTTTTTTTGATGAAACCACAATCATCAATCATTTGTACTCAAGCACATAGAAAACCTTTTTTCCGTTTTTTTTTTTTTTTTTTTTTTTGCCAGTTTTGTAGACGCTGTAATTTCGTAAACATAGTAGCCTAAAGTGTGTGTTTGGTTGGTCATCGGGTGCCCTCTGGTGGCAGAATGGAGAAAAGACATAAATTGTATTATGTAGTAATTTCCTCTTTTTTTCCTCCAGTAAAACAATGAATATCATATCAGGGTTGTATGTTAACTTTTTTTTTTTTTGCACATAGCACTGGTGCTACAGACATGGAATGTTTTTACATAAATGTTCTGTAACTTACAGGGCATACCGATTCCAAATCCTTATGGTTTTCGGACAAGCATTTTCTTTATTTGGAAAAAAGGACAAAACATATTATTAATTAAAAAAAAGGTGTGCTGTACTTCTAGGGCTGCACAATTTGCCCAAAAATGTTGTTTTTATATATCAATATGACTAATAATGATTAGGGATGTTCATTTTGGTTATTTTTCCTAACCGACAGCCGACGCTTGTTAACCGATTATGAACCGTTAACCGACAAGATTATTTTAAATTAGAATGTAATTATTTTAGAAAGGATAAGTGTCTGTGACCCGTTAAAATTCAATTCAATTCAAATTCAATTCAAATTTATTTGTATAGCGCTTTTCACAATACATATCGTTGCAAAGCAGCTTTACACCAAATTGACATTTTTACAATATATGTAGTAGTAGCTTGATGTACATATGGCAGAGATGTGTGGTAAAGATCAATTAATGACGTAGTCAAACAGACAAAGAACACTATAAATTAGTAGCAGAATTTGGTAATGCTGTATGTTTTCAGGGTTGGCATCATCTGAAGTCCTCTGTGGGGTTGGCATCATCTCTTCTTAAGTGTTCTGGATCCACACTGGAGCTTGTGAATTCCTAGTTACCATGGGATGTCAATCCCATGGCAGAAACAGAGAACAAATAGGAACATAATTAGCGTAGCTGCTGTTCAAACTAAGAAAAGGAAGGTTTGTTAAACCAGAGCTAAAAGATTAATAATGAACATTTGATCAGATATAGCTGCAGGAAAAGTTTGAGATGCATTATTTGAATGCTTGGCTAAAAAGATGCGTCTTTAATCTAGATTTAAACAGAGACAGTGTGTCTGAACGCCGAACGTTATCAGGAAGGCTGTTCCAGAGTTTGGGTGCCAAATGTGAAAAAGATCTACCTCCTTTAGTGGACTTTGCTATCCTAGGTACTACCAACAGTCCAGAGTTTTGCGACCTTAGGGAGCGTGATGGATTGTAGTGTGGTAGAATACTAGTTAGGTACGCAGGAGCTAAACCGTTAAGTGCCTTATAGGTAAGAAGTGCTATTTTGTAGCTGATGCGGAACCTAATAGGTAGCCAGTGCAGAGACTTTAAAATTGGGGTAATATGATCATATTTTCTTGACCTGGTAAGGACTCTAGCAGCTGCATTTTGGACTATCTGTAGCTTGTTTATTGAAGATGCAGGACAACCACCTAGTAGTGCATTACAATAGTCCAGTCTAGAGGTCATGAATGCGTGAACTAGCTTTTCTGCATCAGAAACAGGTAACATGTTTCGCAGCTTGGCAATGTTTCTAAGATGGAAGAATGCTGTTTTTGTAACATGAGAAATATGATTTTCAAAAGACAAGTTGCTGTCTAATATAACACCCAGGCTTTTGACTGTAGTGGAAGTAAACAGTACATCCGTCTAGTTGTAAATTGTAAGTCAAAAGATTCTGTGTATTGTTTTTAGGTCCAATAAGTAATATCTCTGTCTTATCTGAATTTAATAGCAGAAAATTGTTGGTCATCCAATCTTTTACATTTTTAACACACTCTGTTAACTTCGATAATTCAGAAGTTTCATCTGGTCTTGTTGAGATATATAGTTGAGTATCATCAGCATAACAATGGAAACTAATTTTCTAATAATATTACCAAGGGGCAGCAAGTATATTGAAAATAGTAGAGGACCTAGAACAGATCCTTGTGGCACTCCATACTTTACTGGTGATAACTGAGATGACTCCCCATTTAAATAAACAAAGTGGTAGCGATCAGACAGGTAGGATCTAAACTATTTTAAAGCCTGCCCTTGGATACCTGCATAATTTTGTAGTCAATCTATTAGTATGTCATGATCTATAGTGTCGAACGCAGCACTAAGATCAAGTAAAACTAGCAATGAGATGCAGCCTTGGTCTGATGCAAGAAGCAAGTCAATAGTGATTTTAACAAGTGCAGTTTCTGTGCTGTGATGGGGCCTGAAACCTGACTGAAATTCTTCATAGATATCATTTTTTTGCAAGAATGAGCACAGTTGAGCAGATATAACTTTCTCTAAAATTTTAGACATAAATGGAAGATTAGAAATTGGTCTATAATTTGCCAGTTCACTAGGGTCTAGTTGTGGTTTCTTAATAAGAGGCTTAATAACCGCCAGCTTGAATGGTTTAGGGACGTGACCTAAAGATAACGATTAGTTGATAATATTGAGAAGCGGTTCTTCTGCCACAGGTAACAATTCTTTTAGTAATTTAGTGGGTACGGAATCTAATAGGCATGTTGTTGGTTTAGACACAGTGATGAGTTCATTTAACTCTTCCTGTCCTATAGCGGTAAAGTACTGCAGTTTTTCTTGGGTGCGACGAAAGAAGTTGACATATTAGATGCAGTATAATCTACATTGGTTATTGTATTTCTGATGTTATCTATTTTATCAGTGAAGAAATTCATAAAGTCATTGCTATTAAACTGTAAAGGAATATTTAGCTCAGGTGGTGTCTGGTTATTTGTTAATCTAGCCACTGTGCTAAATAAAAACCTTGGATTGTTTTGGTTATTTTCTATGAGTTTGCGGATTTGCTCAGCCCTAGATTGCGAGTTTCTTTCTTGAGGGAATTGGTATTACTGTTGTACCATGGCGCAATACGTTTTTCTCTAACTTTTTTCAATTTGATGGGGGCAACAGCTTCTAACGTATCGGAGAAGATGGTGCCCATATTGCTAGTCATTTTGTCTAGATCCTGTGTATTAAGGGGTACACAGAGCAGTTGAGATAAATCAGGCAGGTTATTTGTAAATCTATCTTTGGTGGCTGGAACAATAGTTCTGCCAAGACGATAACGCGGAGCCATATAGTTATAACTATATTATAATATCAGTGATACGCAGCATGCACGATACAAGGAAATGGTCAGAAACATCATCACTTTGAGGTACGATATCTATATCAGTAAGATCAATTCCATGCGATATAATTAAATCTAGCGTATGATTAAAACGATGAGTGGGCCCGGTGACATTTTGCTTGACTCCAAAAGAGTTTATTAGGTCAGTAAACGCAAGTCCTAACGCATCATTTGTATTATCAACGTGAATGTTAAAATCTCCGACAATTAGCACTTTATCAAAATTAACCAATAGTTCTGAAAGGAATTCTGCAAATTCTTTTAGGAAATCTGTATACGGCCCTGGCGGTCTATACACAGTAGCTAAAACAAGAGATAGGAGAGATTTCTTTTGCATATCTGGCAGAGTAACATTAAGCAAAAGTATTTCAAATGAATTAAACCTGTATCCTGTTTTCTGAGTAACATTGAGAATATCACTATATATTGTTGCAACACCACCACCACGACCACTCTGACGGGGCTCATGCTTATAATAGTAGTTTGGTGGAGTAGATCCATTTAGACCAATATAATCATTAGGTTTTAGCCAGGTTTCGGTTAAGCAGAGTACATCAAAACTATTATCTGTGATCATTTCATTCACAATAACTGCTTTCGGTGCAAGTGATCTAATGTTTAGGAGCCCAAGCTTTAAAAATGGTTTCTGTTCGTGTATTTTGCTTTTTTCTGGTTTAATTACGATCAGATTTTTTCTAGATCCTGCATTAAATTTATGTTTTGACCTCACTATTAGAGGAACAGACACAGTCTTTATACCAACATCTGTTTTCCGGGATTAATTTTACATGCGCAAAAAGCAGCAAACAACAGAACATGAGGATTCACATGGACATGTCGCATCACCTGCAGCTTCTGCGAATGGAGAAAAACATCATAAAGCTAGGCTATATATATATATATATAATGAATGAATAGGCCTATAAGATAAATATTTTTACTTAATAAAACAAACAAACAAAAAAAAAAAGTGCAACAAGTAGCTAGTATGCAGAGTTTTGGTTCATTTTTGTGCTGCGCGAAAGGAAGACGGCTGAAAGCGGCATCCTATTTTTCTTTATTTTACAAACAGCAAACCGTTTACAGTTCCGATTATCTGTAAAGAGTCGTTTCCCCTGTTAGAAGGAAAAAATCAAGTGATTGCGCCGGCGCCGCACGCGCACACACAATCAGCCAAACATATGGAAAAAAAATCACACTGCTTAATCGTTATCAACGTACTGCCGTGATATTATGCCAAACATTTTTTATGTGGATATTGTAATGCGAGAAGTACAAAACCAGGTTTACATAATAAATAATATTTTAGCATTCAAATACATCTTGAATACGGAGACATTTGGATTTGTGTCGTATGAGACCCAAAGTTAGTTTCAGTTTTGCTTTAGCCTAAGGTTTCGTTTTGGCTCGTCGCCTAGCTTCTTATATTTTTCATTCTTGTTCTTTTCTAAATACTGTTAAATTGAAAGGATTTTTTGTGGAGTGAGGGGAACTAAAATAGCCTAGCCTATTGTAAATATTTCGCGTCGACACCAGGTCTTTCTGAATGTAATAATAAAATGCGACTAAACGTTATAGGCCTACGCGATTTATCTTTTTTCTCTCAAAAATGCAATTTCATTTTATTTTAACCATC
>NW_026129020.1:0-5561 GCF_022985175.1 Labeo rohita
TAAAAAATAAAAAGTTGAGTTAACTTAAAAAATTAAGTTAATTTGCTGCACAGCAATTTTGAGTTTACTCAACTTTAAAGGAGGGAAGTTGTGCCAACTCATATATAAAAGTTCAGTGAACTTCAGTGAAGTTGAGTGAACTACCAGTCAGAGTTGGCACAACTTAGTTCTTGAAGTTCAGTAAACTCAAAAATGCTTTGCAGCAGATTAACTTAAATTGTTAAGTTGACTCAACTTAAAATATTAAGGTAACCAGCTGCAAAGCTTTTTTGAGTTTACTGAACTTCAAGAACTAAGTTGTGCCAGTAATTTTTGCTTGAAGTTCAGTAACCTCAAAAAGCTTTGCCCAGCCGGTTGCTTTAGTATTTTAAGCCAACTCAACTGCATTTTTTACTATTTAAATGTATAACTTTAAATCTTACATCCAGACTCTAAGCCACATTGTATGCTCCTCCACATCCTTTAAGAATACAAATGCATGCAGTATGAACAATACTGTAAATATAACACAAACAAGATTTTGTCATCATTACAGAAAGTATTTATTGGCATTCTGCAAAATGAACACAATTTAGCTTTTCTCCACTCAAACTATGATGTAACTAGGATGTGACTATTTACAATAAAAACACTCTTAAACAAAAAACACACACTTAAAAATTATTTTTTTAAGTGCCAGAAAAAATGTAACATTAAAAATATTAAAATTCTGCAGCCTTAAGTAAAGTTTTAAATCAAAAGTCACAAAAAAAAAAACTTTTATATAATTTAAAGGAAGCTAAACTTTACCGTCATTTTAAACGTTCATCTTGCTCCATCTATTATTTTGGCGCATCCATAATGCAACAAACACACTGGATCAAGAAGCAAAATATTTCAACTATTAACACAACACTTAAAGGAATAATTCAACCAAAATTATTCTGAAAATTTATCATTTACTCACTCCCATGTTGTTCTAAACCGTTGTTCACACTCAACACAAATTAAAATATTTTAATGAAATTTGAGAGACTTCTGTATTGAAAGGCTGTTCACCCAAAACTTCAAAGCGTTCATAAAGAGATCATAAATAATTAAATAAATATATAAGTTAATATGAATTGAGCAGTTTAAGTCTCCTGAAGAGACGCAATTGTAGGGATGCATGAAATAGGATTTAGAAA
Organism: Labeo rohita; assembly: GCF_022985175.1. Lineage (NCBI taxonomy): Eukaryota > Metazoa > Chordata > Actinopteri > Cypriniformes > Cyprinidae > Labeo > Labeo rohita. The sequence goes on from NW_026129020.1 coordinate 1,167, forward strand.
ATAGTACATTTGAAAATAGTTTATTTTCATTAATATTAGTATATTTATACCTTTGATACTAGTTTTACTTATTAATATTATTTACATATATTATCTATTAACATTTTTGTTTTTCCTATAATGTATTTTAGCCTGTATTAGGGTTTTACACACTCACACAAAAACTAAACAAAACAGCATGTAGTTTCAGTTAGGTACTTTTATTTTTTTAATTGACATGAACTTGAAGCAAAAATGAAAATGCTCTAAAAACAGTTATTGGCTAAATACAAATAATAAATGACAGTTGACAATGAACATGAAAAAAATACATCAGAAAGTAAAAATAGAAATAGAAAATAAATGACAAAATTTCCAGGAATAATGTATCTTCAGGATCCTCTGTGATGCCTTTAAGCCCATCAATGTGGTGTGATTGAGTGGCAGTTTCTCTGCAGATGATGAGGTTGTGAATATGATGCATCTGAAATACACAGTTGAGTTTACAGTTAAAGAGTGTCCATGTGTTTATGTAAAAACAATTATGCTTATGAAGGCCATAAGCAAAAATTGACATATAAGCAGTATGCCCTTCAAAATATTAAAAAAAAAAAAAATATTTAAAGGGATCTTAGTTTTTATATAGCTTTAACACTTAAGCATAGACTCAAGTAATAATTTTAAGAAAAATCTAACAATGAATAAACTCATTACCTCTATTACTTAGTGGAGAAGAGAGTATCCTTAACCGAACAGAGCTGGTCACACAAAAAAGAACCTAAAAAAAAAGAAAAAGACATTATTGGCAATGGGAAACAAGTTACAATATGAAAGTTAACATTTTATAGACATTGTAAGAAAGAACTTCACCTGTTGAAACTGTGTTGATAGTCTGTGTAGCTGGATAGTTGATGTCCAGAAAATGAGTAATGAGGTGTTTTGACAGTTACAATTTTTTTTTTTTTTTTTTTTTTTTAAAGCCAGGAATAAAAAAAAAAAAAAAACCTAAACTCGGTTCTAAATAGACCTTTAAAGAACCATCTTTTTAGAGTGTACTTATAATGCAGTGCTAATTGACATAGCTTTTAAGCTATCACTGTATAGAAAACTAAAATATAATACAATTTCTGTTTTTTTTTTTTTTTTTAATACATGTTATATAAGGCTCAAACTCACAGCACTTGCAGAGATGGAGCAGCATTTAGTGTGAAATGCGTGATGTGTAATGTGATCACGTCTCTTCAGAAGACTTTGTTTAAACCATTCGATTCTTATGTATTTGTTTTACAATCTCTTTATGAACATTTTGAAGCATCAGAATTTTAGGTGAATAGTTTTTCAGTGAATGGACAGAAATATCTCAGGTTTCATTAAAAATATCTTCATTTGTGTATTAAAGATGAACAAATGTCTTATGGGTTTGGATCGACATGGCTGTGAGTAAATGATGACAGAATTTTCATTTTTTTGGATGATCTAAATTAAGCCAAAGAGGACAGCAACAGCAGTGGTAAGGCCATGTATATATTCCAACACAATCTGCGTCTCTAGTACTACATCCTAGGCACCTTTAGGTTTGAGTGGATGACAACATCATCTTCCAGTAATAGTTAAGATGCTCATCTTCATACCCTTGGTGTGGACATCCTCTGGCTTTGTGTCCTGCAGTAAAAAAAAAAAAAAAAAAAAAAAAAAAAATTATATTTCCTACTAAATATTGACATTAAATGTTTAAAACATAACAAAAATAATAATAATAAAATTCTGGATAACGACTAGTTTTTACCAGTACAGAAATAAGTCAGAAATAATACAAAAAATACATGTATAAAAAAAAAATACTGCATATCTTCACTGTATGGAATAAACTGACTCTTATTGAAGCTGCTAAATTTGTTCAGTCAAGAGGAGTGAGTGTTGTCTTAGCTTTTTATTTATTTATTTATTTATTTATTTTTTTTTGTAACATTAACGGAACAAATATCAGCAGGTTTATGAGGCTAACGTTAATGCACGGATCAAATTTACTGACACACAGGCGATTTTATCTCAGACGTTGACTCTCATTTCAGACCTACAAGTGATTGTTTATGTAAATAATCACATTTTGACATAACTTTATGTGTATTTGACAATTTAAGCGAACTAAGCTGCTACAGAGAGATGAATCTGTGATCGCATATTTTCTGCACGCTTCGGTTGTGTGTCAATAAACACGTTTATCATCTTACACGTCTTGCACTTTCACATATATGCACCAGTATCGCGGATTCACAAAAAAAAACAAAAAAAAAAAAAAACAACAACAACTGTGTGCCAGATAAACTAGTAAGTTATATCGCCTAGCACAACGAAATACAACACATAATTAACCTCTATCTGGTTAATTATATACTCGTTTAATCGACATTTGAACTGTATCTATAAAAATATATCTGTATACATACCTTGCAAATGCTAACGTTAGCTGATCGTGCTTGGAAAAAACAAAGCTAGCTAACTAGTTAGCCGCCAGACTTCATTCAACAATGTTTATTCTTTCTTTAAAGAACATTTACAAACCTAACTGTGTAGTTTATTTGGCTTACTTTCTATATTAAATCTGGGCAGAAAGAACTTACCTTAAAAGAAGACATCCACTCCCTTTGCCATCGTTGTTTATGTTTGAAGCAGTAAACTCCGTGTATAGTTCAGCGACGGCACTTTGCGCATGCGCAATAATGTCAAGTTGACCGCTCAAATGAAGAAATAAAAATACTGAGTTTGCTCAACTTTCTTATTTGTGTTCATTGAGAAAAATATAGTAAACATTGAGTTAACTTGTTTTTATGTGTAAACTCAACATTTTGCTTAAAAATGTGTCCACTTGACTTACATTTTTAAACTGAGTGAACAATTTGCAAGTTGGAGTTTTTACAGTGTAGTAGTGGTTCAAGTCATCGTTCAGCTAATCTTAACATACTGTAGTCTACGAATCCATAATCAGTATATTCCGCAATCAAGCACCCGCATTAAGTTTGTCGAATAATCATGAACTATGACTCTCACTACTTATAAAATAGTGTCCACAGAGAAGGGTTCAATCATTCATAAGCAATAAAATACATAATTAAAAATGATGAAAAACAGCTTGTTTTATCGAAAGGAACACGTAATAATATCTCATATCAAAGCAATGTTGTTTTTTTCAAGGACACATTCATGTTCATAAGGTTTCATAAGGTGCAAAACCGTAAGCATTACAAAGCAGCACATGAATGAAGTGCAAACGTTTTGTCTCTCTCGCAGACGCGTGTCTCTTTTGGCCAGTTCTTTTGTCTCTCTCGCAGAACCGCCGCGTCTCTCCTGAGGAAAATAAATATATTACAAATAAAAATAAAAAATAAGCAACGCTGCACTTTATATTGTACACTCTAAAAAATCCTGGGTTATTTTTTCTACCCAAATGTTGGGTTAAGCCATTTGGGTAATTTTTTGGGGTTATTTTCTCAGTCTTGGGTAGTTTTTGAGTATGTCTACGTAACCCAACCGCTGGGTTATTTTTTGGGTCATTTTCACTGAGAGTTGAATCAATGCACCCCCTCCCCGACCCAGACGCATCAACCCAGCTCCTTGGGTCAAATCAACTCGGGCGCAGGCTCAGGTAGCGCAGCGCGGGCTGACTGAATTCGAGGTGGAGGTGGAGGCCACACACGCTCTGTAATATTTGGATAAATAAGGTTCGTATCAGTATATTCATACGAATAACATGTGGGTTTTTTTTAACCTGTTTATACACATAACAATATTGAGGGCTAAAAGACAAATGTGCGATAACAGTCAAGTTTACGTGCGCTGAGAGCTTCGTTCGTTTTGGTTTACTGGTTTCTAATGCCAGCTGGTCTGGACAGTAAATAGGTTTTGTTCGGTTTTCTACTTTTTAGTAAAATGTTTTAAACGTCCCCTTTGGTCCATTAAAGTTCTTAACCATATCTTTGGTAATACATTTTTGTACACGTACAGTAAAGCTGCCCATCCCCCACCGTCCTGCAGTGCTGCTGAGTCAAATCAACCCAGTTGTTGGGTCATCTGTCGCGGGGATTTTTGAATCGTCAGCGGGAGGATTCTAGACGGCACTTTTCAAGCAGACTGTCTTCAGCGTTTTTTCTGGTGAAATAAAGGTTTGTATTTGTCTTCATATCATTTAATCGTTACCGACTGGAAAATGCCTTTCTAAATCTAAAATATCACTTATATGATGGATCATAACAGCTGAGGTAGCGCGCCTAACAGGCGGCCTGTCTGCATTTCTTGTGGCCTGCCATGATGAAGCTTAACTTCAATTTGTGAGCTGATGTGCGGTTTTTATCACAGAAAGAGACAGATAATATATTTTATACGGTAATAATGGCTAGTCAATTAATTATAATTATACTT
>NW_026129021.1:0-5560 GCF_022985175.1 Labeo rohita
ATGAAATCACTTGCCTGAGATCAAAGATAGTGAGAGCTGATGTTGGGGAATACAGTCAAATTCATTCTAAATAAGCTAAATTATTAGCTCTCCAACAGCTTTAAATAAGTTTTGGCTACTGGAAACTAAAGAAAGGACTAGATAATTGATAAATCTGATAAAAAACAGACAGATTCATCCAAATAATTTTTAAATATATATTTCAAAAATACATTAAAATGTACCAACATTGTTGGGAAGGTTATTTTGAAAATGTAATAGGTTACAGATTACAAGTTACCCTATTTAATAGGGCAGAGCAGGCAGAACAGAGAGCCATGGCGGGACAGACAGAGCAGGCAGAGCAGACAGGAGCAAAGATATCCACAGTGGAACTAGTGACATCCATAGCAGAGCGGAGAGTTCATGATAGGTCTCCTTGGCCGTGACATGACAGGCAGAGAGTTCATGATAGGCCTCCTTGACCGTGACATGGCGGGCAGAGAGTGCATAGGAGGACGCCGCCCCCATAGGTGCTGCAGCCGGAGCCGCAGACTCGTGGTTAGACATGGCAGTGAGTTCATGGGTGGACGCCGCCTCCTTTGGAGGATCTACAGGATGAGCTGACACCTCTGGAGGCATAGGCGCAAATTCTTGGACAGACGTGGCAGTGAGTTCATGGGTGGATGCCACCTCCTTAGGAGGTTCTACAGAGCATGCTGACACCTCAGGAGGTACTGGCGCAAATTCTTGGACAGACGAGGCCGCTGGAGCAGACTCGTGGACAGACGAGGCCTCTGGAGCGCAGTGTGTGGCCCACACGCTCAAAATGGCAACAGCCATTACAGGCAGCACAGTAGATAGTGGGATGCCTGTCGGCCTTGAGGGTGTGGATGCTGTGGACTCGTGGCTTGGGAGCGTTGGCTCTGCGTGGCTTGGGAGCGTGGGCACTGCGTGGCTTGGGATGTCAGCTGATATGTGACGAGGCTCTGGGGGGTCCGCTGAGACGTGACAAGGCTCTATGAGGTCAGCTGAGATGCGACGAGGCTCTAGACAATCAGCTGAGATGTGACAAGGCTCTTGGGGGTCTGCTGAGACGTGACGAGGCTCTAGGAGATCAACTGAGACGTGGCGAGGCTCTTGGAGGTCAGACGGGACCTGGCGAGGTTCTGGCATGACGGCCGTGGCTTGGCGAGGCTCCATACTAGCAGCCATGTCGTGAAGAGGCTCCGTTAGAAGCGCAGCTGAGACTTGACTTGACTCAGGGAGGTCTGCCGTGGTTTGACTTGCTCGGAGGTCTGCCTGGCTGACTCGGGAGGTCTGCCGTGGTCGACTTGGCTCGGGAGGTCTGCCTGGCTGACTTGACTCGGGAGGCCTGCCGTGACTTGACTTGACTCGTGAAGAACAGCTGTGACTTGACCTGGCTCGTGAAGACCAGCTGTGACTTGACTTGGCTCATGAAGGTCAGCTGCGACTTGACTTGGCTCATGAAGATCTGCTGTAACTTGGCTTAGTTCATGGAAATCAGCTGTGGGTTGGCATAACATAGACAACCCAGCTGTAACTCGACTTGACTCAGGAACAACAGCTGTAACTTGACTTGACTCATGGGGAACAGCTGTGACTTTGCTTGACTCATGGGGAACAGCTGTGACTTGGCTTGACTCATGGAGAACAACAGCTCTGTCTTGGCTTGACTCATGGAGAACAACAGCTGTGTCTTGACTTGACTCATGGAGAAGAGCAGTTGTATCTTGGCTTGACTCATGGAGAACAGCTGTGACTTGGCTTGACTCATGGAGAACAGCTGTGACTTGGCTTAATACAAGAACTATAGCTGTAAATTGACGTGGCTCAGGAAACACAGCTGTCACTTGACTTGGCACTGAAAGTGCAGCCCTGACTTGACTTGACACCGGAGGATCAGGCATCACTTGATTAGTTTTGGGTGCGGCAAACATGAGATGAGATTCAAATGAGATGATTGATGTGGCTCAGGCATGGCAGCCATCTTGGCCGGGGACTCAGATGGGGCGGCCATCTTGTGAACAGGCTTGGGGATGGCGGCCATCCTGTGAACAGGCTCAGGGATGGCGGCCGTCTTGTGCACAGGCTCAGGGATGGCAGCCGTCTTGTGGACAGGCTCGGGGATGGCGGCCATCTTGTGGACAGGCTCGGGGATGGCGGCTGTCTTGTGGACAGGCTCGGGGATGGCGGCCAATTTGTGGACAGGCTTGGGGATGGCAGGTTTGGCGGAGCGGTCCCTGGAGCAGCAGGCATGGCAGGCAGGCCTTGGAGCGGCAGACGTGACGTGAGCAGACTGGCTTGGTGGATGCAACTTGATCAGGCTTTAGCTTGGCAGGCTTGGCATGAGAGGTCTCTGGCATGATGTTAACAATACCGGACATGATGCGTAAGGATTTAGGTGTGGCTGGTACTGGAGGATGGGATGGTTTGTCATTAGCGATCCCCACAGTAAATGCCGATCCAGCCAGCAACAAAGCATAGTCAATATAACGGACTAGAGACCAGTGGCGGTGATGACTTGGCATTTTAACTGAAATGTCCTCGTCCAAACCAAAGAAGAAAATGTCCTTAAGAAAGCTGTCTTGAAAATCCATCCAGTGACAAAGCTCACAAAAGTCCATAACATACTGTTCAATGGGCCGGTTACCTTGACGGAGTTTAACGCGGCGTGATGCAGGATCCATGGTTGATCTGTGTTACTGAAAGCCGCTGGATCTTTGGTAGGCGAAGTATTCTGTAACGGGACCCCAGGGAAGCGTGTAAGATCCAGATGTGAGCTTTATTATAACAAAGCGTAGTCAAGACAGGCAGGGTCGATCACCAAACAAACAGTAATACCCAGGGCAAGACAAAAGCAAAATCCAAATAAACAGGCAGAAGGTCAAAATCAGTCCAAAAGTAACAAAGCAGCAGTCCAAAAGTAACAAAAAAACAAGGCTATGAAACTAGGCAAAAACTATGGCAATGAACTAGACAAAACTATGGCAAAAAACAAGACAAAAACTATGACAATGAACCAAACCGTGGAAATAACAAAACAAGGCAATGAACACAGGGAAAACGCTTGGTAGAGTCCGCACAGGCAAAACAATACTTCGTGAGGGCCTGTTTGGTTTAGGCCTCCTTATATGGCCACCAAACAGGAAGTAAAAAAAGAAGCAGCAGAGGGAGTGGTAACAGTCAGTCCATGGGAGAGGGCTCCCTCTGCTGGCGTGGCATTACACAAACACAGGTCACTGTTCTCAAAACAGTGATCTGAACCACTTTGTAATTATCCTAACTGGATTGTAAGTTTTCATTCATTTCATACAAATTACAAATCATGCTAATGTTTTTCTCAAAACACTATGCATAAAATTCTTAAATGTTTTCATAATATATAAAATATAAAAATTAAAAATAAATAAATTGTAGCTTCTATTGGTTTTACACAAATCACAAGTATTTATGTATCATTTGTCCAAACACAACAAATAAAACTCTGTAATTTGTCATATCAAAGGCACATGGTATTATTTCAGTTTGCCCTAAACTAATAACTGTTCATTTAATAACACACAGAAAACACACTTTTCCTAACTGCTTACACATTCACAATTGCTTTAACTATAAAGCGGAAAATACACAAAGAGAAAGAGAAAATCTGATGACAGAAATTATCAGAGAGGTGGATGTAAAAAAGAGGAGATTGGTGTAGAAACTGTAAGAAGACATGGGCAGAGAAGAAGTGTAGAGTGAGGTGGAAGGACAGGTAGCAGGTAGAGACAAATAGTTAGAGTTACCCTATTAAACTAAGAAATTATGGCCTCTCCTTTACAGAAACTATAGGGAACAGATCTAAAGTCTTTAGAAGAGTCTTTAAAAGAGTGTCAACTTACTTATAAATACTTATTTAAATATTGTGGTATGATTTTTGATAGTGCAGATTTGTAGTCCTCCTAGGTCAACTTCTGTTCTTTACATGTAAATGTCCAAACATTTTTCGAAATTTAAGTTTGAGAACAGGTGGACATTTAGCTGCTCTTTTGGAAGAAGAGGTCCAGAACGACACCACCAGTCACAAAGGAAGAGGCCAGTGGAGATGATGAGAGGAGCTTATCAAGAATGGATTCAACCTTCTCACACTTTTTGTTTCCTCTGTGCTGTTAGAACAGCAAGTATGTAGTGTAGATAAAATGCAGTGAAATAATGTCCTGTCAACCTGCAGTGTCTCACTACACAATAGGATGAATTGGAACAACTTCAACTTAAAGAGAAATTGAAAACTTTAAATAACATGTTCATATAACAACAAAACATAAGTTCTGTCAACTTTCTGTGTGATGCACATGTGCCAGAAACTCTACGTCATGATGACGTACTGTTGTAACGAAGTTGAGAAAGACGCGCTATCTGCCATTTTCTGCACAAAAAGTTGCTGATCATACAAGAAAAGACGAAGGAGCCTGCATTTGAATGAAAACAGATGGACTTTATGGACTGCAAATAATGAATTGAGTAAGTATTCCTTGATTTGTGCTTTCTTTAATGTTAATTTAGGCTTGTTTCGGTCACCCGCCGTGTTCTGATTTCAGGCAATCACATTTTGCGAACGAGTACAGCTTGATTACTGATAGGTTACACCATTAAGTTCGAAAGTTCACTGACATGCTGTGCCGAGAACTGTTGAACACGAACAGCTAATACTGAGCACACGTTACAGAATTTGGCGAAATGTAAGTTAATAACAAATAAAACGTACGCCTACTGGAAAATGCAAATGCTATTAGTTATATCAAACAGCACTTTTAACATGATGAACATGCTATAACTGTTCAGTGAAAACGTAAGTGGAATTTGATATTTACTTTTGTATGCACGTTGTTAAGCTTTATGAGTTTGTTTTTGTACAAAGCTAATGAAGAATAGTTCAATTTATATCTATTAGACTTGTAAAACATCTGTTTGCACATCCTTGTGTGCTTTTGCAAAACGCTAATGTAAGAAACTTTTCCAAGATGACGATGATGATGATGATGATGATGATTTAACTGAAGTTATGATTACAAATTACTCTATTTGAATGGGTTTGAGCGTATTGTCATCCGCTGGGACGGCATCATTACATGAGTAAGTAGAAGAACTGGTGAACGGGTTAATTAAAACGAACGGCCGAAAGAACCTGGTCACGGAAAAGAACCGGACTTCCCATCACTATTACAATTGTGGATCAAGTTAATGTTGATAAATAGATAAAACAGTGTAAAGTTTTATATAAGTGATTTTTGAGCGTGTTCATTGGATCTTCTTATCGTTATTTTTTTATCTTAGAAATACGAATGACCAGTAATATCTAAAGCACCGCTGTCAGTCCATATTTGTGTTTAACACAAATATCCTGCATTATGTTTTAATTTAGTACTGTTAAGGACTGTCACTGAGACCCTGGCATCTTTGTTAAATTTGTAAATGTATTTGTTTTTATAGATCAGCAAAGAAATCACCTGGCTTGTGTCTTGTGTTTTTTGAAGGCCAAGATGATCATCTCTCAAAGCTGATATGGTTTTTCAGGTCA
>NW_026129022.1:0-5542 GCF_022985175.1 Labeo rohita
TGCAGACGTCTAATCACCCTATCACAAACACTTGTGACAGAAAAAAGGCTTGGGTGGGAAATAGCTAAATACAGCTAAAGTTTTACAAAGTATGAAGTAAAAAGGCATTTATATGGACCTTAACTTTTTGGAAGAAATATAATCAGAATTACTGCAAACGTGTTTGATATACACACCATCAGAGCACTCAGTGAAGACAAATTAATTGTAGTAAGAGTTAAGAGCTCAACTAGTGAGAACATAAATCAATATATGGTTCTCAAAAGACCTTTTGTAGATCTTTAACAGAAATGAAATGAATCTGGTCAGTAATAAGTGAAGCTGGTGATGCTGTTTGTGGAGTTGTTTAACCTTTTAAACCTGGAATGCACTGTGGTCCCTGAAGATCACATGGCAGTAAACAGCCACCTCAAAAGTCAAATTCTAGCAAAACCACATTACATTAAGTACATACATGTTACTGACATTACTTCAGCAAATGATTACTTTCTTCATATAAATAATTACTTGCAGTCATGAGACAGTAATTTTTATATTTAAGGACTGTTCATTTAAAACAAACACGTATGGCCCATTGTTCAAATAAAACTACAGCCGAAAACATTGTCAGTGTTCGTTGACAGATTTTAAGGAAGGATAGTGAAAACACAAGACGTAAGAGGAATATCTGATGACACTCCTAAGTCCCAGGCTCAGTGGTTGATGAGCTGTTGCATTATTTACTGACTGATGCTTCTTTCCCTTTGTCTCACAGAATTATTGTAGACACACAGTAAAGCATAGTGGTCCAGTAGCCTCTGAATTTAAGCATAAACAATATTACAGGGATCATTTTAAAGTTGTAGACCCTGTAGAGCAGGTATGCTCAAACTAGGTTCTGGCGGGCCGGTGTCCTGCAGCGTTTTGATCCAACTAAGAGCTTGATTAGCTGGTTCAGGTGTGTCTAATTAGGGTTGGAGCTAAACTCTGCAGGACACTGGCCCTCCAAGACTGAGTTTGGCCACCCCTGCTGTAGAGTATGTTTAGTATGTAAATTAAAAAAATGCTCATATTTGTAAAAGTGCTTAGCGTTATGTCAGGGTCTGAGCAGACGTACACACTTTTTCTTGCTAGAGTACTGCAGATTTTTGAAAATGTAAACTGTTCTTGCTCACTGTTCACTGTTCTAAATTAAAGGATTTGATAGCGATAGTGATCTTTTGTATGTTAATGACATTAAGTAGGACTCGTTTACAAGGCAAAGAGCTGATTCAAAGATTTCACATCTAAAAGAGCCGCATATGTAATTTTCTTTATGTACGTTCATTTTATGAATCACACGTTTACATATTTGAGAGATTTTAGGCAGTATATATTATAAATGAGGCCCGGTGTCTGCTAAGATTGCTGCCACTCATTATGGGGCTCCCAGATAGCAGAACAACAGTGAATCATCATTGAATCAACATTAAAGCATCAACTAACTTGTCATTGAATCAATGTTGAAATTTAGCATTGATTTTTCATCAGGTTTGCACCCTGAAATAATGTTATTTCAACGATGAAAAATAGATCAAGATGGGCATAAAATCAATATTTGTTCAACTTAAATTAAATCACTTATTTTACATTGAATCAACATTGAAGCAATTTTAGTTCAGTCTTGCTTTATGTACAGCAAGATTCTATGACAGTAAATCATGTCCGTTTTGATTTATTTCTTTAAATCAGAGACCATGTAGGGCTGAAAAGTTTTTTTTTTTTTTTTTTTTAAAACAAAAAGTCAGTAACTCAACATCCTTCAGTTTACATGTAAACGTATTTATTCATTTATGCTCCATACCCATTTAAACAGGAAGTAACATCACAATTAGAATAAAACAACTCTATAATAAAACACACTACAACTTACATACAAATTATTATAAACTGGATGACAAAATGACTAACTATTAGAAGAGATTGTTAATTCTGAATTTATTAAACAGAATCTAACTGCCAAGAGAAGAGACTGGACAACCATAACAGCATATAAAAATTGCAACCTGCCTCAGCAAAATTCAGTCAAATGCAAATAGAAACAACCAAGACAGAAACACAACAGATGACTGAAACATTATTAGTACAGTTGAAATGTATTTACTCGGCAAAAGAGATAATAAGACGCAAGTCTTAACTTATGGTTTTCCACCACGAGCAATTCCCCCCAGCCGTTCTGGGGCATAACGAAGCCATTTCTGAACTGTTGAAGCAAAGACAAACTCTGAGGCCTCCTTTTTTTCAGCTTTCAGCTGTTGTTGTTGTAGGGCATCTAAAGAATGAAAAACAAACAAAAAGTTAGAACTGCACAATGCTCTAAAAACGTGGAGTGGTAGTTGTTTATGAATGACAGAAGGTGGGTCCTAAGTTTTTGGAAATGTGACTTTTACAAATGTACAGATATACAACATATGTTTTGAAATTTCCTACAATCTTCCATAGATACAATGCACACATTTGATTTTTTAATATATATGTGTTATTTCACAACCTGCAAATGTTGTCCTACAATGTACATATTCAATGCTATGAAAACAAATATACTTAATGTAACAATGTAGTCTGTTATATATTATGCGCGCAAAAAAAGTTAAAAAAAAAATCACATGATATCCTACTTTATCTAAAATACAATGATGATCCTTTGTCAAGTAAAGGTGATATCTTAAGTTTATGCGGTTTGAGTTTCAAAAAACATATTTTCCATATACTGTACATCATAATTTACGGAGCCTGCGATGTCACCTGTAGGACAAAAAAAAAAAAATTCAAAACCGTGGCGACGGTTTTGCAATTTGTCCCCTTAGTTTATAAACCCCACTCACAAATACTTGCACTGTTCCCTCAGTTCACAAACCGTACCCACAGATTTCCAATCCGTGCGCTCAGATTTTGTAAACCGTACCTTCGGATTTTGAATCTGTACCCACAAATTCATAATCCGTGCGCACGCTTTTTTGCAATCCGTTCCCACAGGTTTGTAAACTGTACTCACAGGATTTGTGGCCCCGCCCCAGATTCAACCAGGCCACCTGTTTAGGTGCAGGATGCATTGTATTGCATTTATTAAACTTTTTATTTTTTTTTCACAAATAGGCTATATGAGACCATGGAACACCGACAAAGCAATTAAAGTTTCATGATCTGCACTTTCAAAACAGTCCTCTTTTTAGCTTTTATTTGACATTAATCACCAATAGGATAGCTGCTAAACCACACCTGTGTTTTATCCTGTTGCTGATTAATGTAAAATAAAAGCTAAAAATAAGACTGTTTTGTAAGTGTGGATCATGGAACTTTAACACACCAAAATAAAATAAGTGAAGAGCGCAGTTCAGACGGCTTTGCTTTACTTTTCAAAATATAAAATTGGCTGAATTTTCTAAAAAACAATAAAAAACTAAAGTTTGGAGAGGAGAAGGTAAAAAGCAATACAAAACAAATAATGTACAGTTTATGTTGTCATTCCTTTGCTCTCAAACTGAAGGCAATTAAATAATAATTAATTATTTAATAATAACATTAACAGTGAAACATCTAACTCTGGGTAAAAAGCTTATAATAAAATCTCCAAAATAAGTCTTCATGTTAAGAATGAATAGTACACAAACTCATTTCCAAAACTGTAAAAGGTTATTTAAAAAATAAAGCATTTATTATGATAAACAGTTTACTGTCTTAAGTGCACATTTATTTAGTCTACAAATTAAAAAAATAATAATAACAATCACTATTAGTAGTAGTTATTAAAGACGTGTGTGACTGCAAGGCTCACCGTACATAATACTATTTATAGTGAGCATTGCTGTCACACACGCATGTGTTTGGAGGCGAAATCTGTTTTGGAGCTCCAGGACACTGTAGGAGAAAAAAAGGAGAATCATTCAAATAAAAACATATTCATCACCTGAACACAATGTACCTTTGGGAAAACCAACATCAAAAAGAAAAAAATATATAATAATAAAATAAAACTAAGCTATTTCACGATTATACCAATCTTGTATTATTCAAGGAAAATTGCATGGGTAATAAGTCTTAGAATTACTACATTAATAATATACCCATGACACTTGAAGCCATGACCACTAAAATCTGACACGGTTTTTACAACTTACTTCAAAACTAAAATATTCACAAAGCAACGCATAAAAAATAACTTAGCCATAGCTAGCTACCAAACGATTTGTTCTCTCATTATGCTGAATTAATTACTAAGGCCTATTAATAGTTTCGCACTAATAGTACCTTCATAAACCTCTAAAACATAATTTAGCATTAATAAACCTAAGTAAACAGCAAACTAATAAATACTACCACAACATTAACAGTAATGATTGATATGGCAATGTAAAACTATGATTAACAGTGATGATGAGCTAAGCATGTTAGTAATCTAGACAGCAAGAAAAATACACAAAACTTACCGTCAAATTATTTTTTTTTTCTCTAAAACCCCTCTGTCTCTGACCTTATGCCAATCCTCTCAGTTTCTGTTCTCCTTGTTTGTTTTGTCCGTCAAAACCTTGTGTTTGGAGGCGAATTCCGTTTTGGAGCTCCAGGACACTGTAGGAGAAAAAAAGGAGAATCATTCAAATGAAAATATATTCATCACCTGAACACAATATATCTTTGGGAAAACCAACATCAAAAAGAAATAAATATATAATAATAAAATAAGTAAATTTAAAAAAAGAGTTGCTAAGTTTTTTTTTTTTTTTTTTTTGACCAATATGACAGCCAAAAACAAAAATCTAAAGCTAAAATATATACTGTTTTGCTTTTGATGCCAGCTGCCATTTTCATTTCAAATAGCACTGTAAATAGTAAACTCTGAAGACATTTTAAATAAAACACATTTTTCCCTTGAGGTTTAAGAACTAGGCTACTTCAATTATACCAATCTTGTATCAATGAAAAAAAAAAATGCATAGATAATAAGTCATAGAATTAGCATATTCATCAAGTCTGGTAAATTAAATTATTTTTTAAACAACACTCATATAAATTTGTGAAATATGAATTAACTGCATAAATAAAAGAATACATTAGAGCAAACAAGAGCAATTATGAATTATGTGCTATATGAATCAAAATATGTTTTCGCGCCTGTTTTACACTCTAACGTACAGTGTACGGCCACTTAAAATTAGTGGTTTTGCGTTCAATAATGTTGAAATGATTGCGTTTAACATTAATAATATACCCATGACACTTAAAGCCATGACCACTAAAATCTGACACGGTTTTTACAACTTACTTCAAAACTAAAATATTCACAAAGCCCATAAAAAATAACTTAGCCATAGCTAGCTACCAAACGATTCGTTTTCTCATTATGTTGAATTAATTACTAAGGCCTAAGTTTCGCACTAAGAGTACCTTCATAAACCTCTAAAACATAATTTAGCATTAATAAACCTAAGTAAACAGCAAACTAATACTACCACAACATTAACGGTAATGATTTAAAACTACGATTAACAGTGATGATAACCTAAGCATGTTAGTAATCTAGACAGCA
>NW_026129023.1:0-92970 GCF_022985175.1 Labeo rohita
AACATTTATTTGTAAAAACCCTTTGTTATCCCATTTTAAAATCTCGTTCTACCAAACCTTTGATGTTTTGTAAAGCTATAGCTTTATGGAGAGGGATAGCAGGAAATATATAATATTACATTAATGAATAATATTTGCATGATTAATAAGGGATCTATAATGTCTAAAGTACACACATTTGCAGCTCACAATCACGCAAACATTAAATAAGCTACATTTATGTACTGGATGCACTTAATTTAGTTGACAAATGCCCATATGGATGGAAAAATTTTGGAGTCCGATGCTACAAGTTCTTCCAAGAGACAGTTAACTGGATCACAGCAGAGGTAATGTGCTAGTTACATGCAATTTTTATTTTTTAAATTTTTAAAACTTTCTTTACTGTGAAAAAATAAAGCAGAAAGCTGATATGTAGAGCAGATTAAAAAAATACTTTGTGCTTTATGCTAAAGATTATATTTTTTACTGACAATAAAAAATCTGTCTATTTAGAGAAACTGTCAAACTCTTGGTGCAAATCTAGCATCTGTGCACAGTAAACTGGAAAACGATTTTCTCCTGAGTCTGTTGCCTTCTTCTTCCACACAATGTTGGGCTGGTGCTCATGATGGTGAACAAGTAAGTGAAGTTTGATCCTTTGCTGGTCCTTTGCTGATCTCTCCCTATCTTTCTCTTTAATTGTGCTGCCTACAGAGACCTACTACCTTGCCTAGAATCAAATTTCTGCTTTAAACATAAATATGGTTTGACTTAATTAGCTGCTTACTGGATCTTGAGTACAGCAGTACACTCTTTAAAATCAGTCTCTTCACTCATTAGGAAAAACAGTGGTTGTGGAGTGATGGAACTGCGTATGACTATACCAACTGGTGCCATGGAGAACCTAATGGTGGCGGTTCTGAGAACTGTGTGGAGATCAACTGGACCTGTAAGAATGGAGTTGTTTTTTGGGGGGGAATCATTTCAGTAATAACAATCCAATACTTTATTATACAGTAACATGAAATGTTAGGTTTCTTATATAGAACATTGTTTTATTTTGATTCTACCACCACTCTAATGATCAGAATAACTTATTTCACTTTTCCACCCTACAGCTAACTATTGCTGGAATGATAAAAGCTGTTCCTCTTCACTAAGCTATGTTTGTGCTACAGACCTGTGAGATCATGTGCAGTCATCCTGCCCCACCGTTACTTTGATCTACTACATTATTCTGAAATTAAGCTTCACTTAAATCTCTTCTCAATATGAAACACTCCTAAAATAAAATAAATCAAAATAAAATTAATAAAAGCATTGATACAGGAAATCTTGTATGTTGTGGAGTTATTGTGTAAAAAAACAAGTATATTTCATACCAAGGTTGGCCCCATGAGACTTTGCACAAATTATGGGAGTAATTTCTGTTCAGAAAAGTTTGTTCTATCAAACCAATAATAAGCATTTTCAAAAACTGGGCACAATGAGATGACATTACTCTACTCACCCTTCAACCACTATCACATTATTAATTGTGAGAAACCTCTGTAAATTATTAAGTGTGTGAATGAACTGCCTACATGAATCAAACTGACACTCAAACAGTTTTAGACAGGGATTCAATTCACTATTCTGGCATTGCTATATGCTAAAAAAAACATAAAGGACAAGACTGCTAAAATTTGATTAGAGAAAATTATTTATTAGTAGTTTAATATTTCACAGGGGTCATGCCCAGATTAAATTTTAAACCTTCCTACAGTGAAAAAGTCCATCCCTTGTTGTCCTCTAACATCAAAATTCACTGAAATATTTATAACAAGTGTGACTTTATTTTTAAAAACATGTTGCCTTTTTTAGTCATGTCCATGCTATTCTGATTAAGTACAAAAAAGCTACAAAGTTCAAAACTTTTTCAGTCTAAAAAGACCAAAGACCACTGAAGGTTAAGGACAGAAGGAACTCCATTCATAATACCAAATAAAAGAAAACTAAGACTACAGTATGTATTCCCTTGCACAACACTGTTAAGTGTTTAAAAAAGCCACAAACACTCTCTGGTTCAGGGTCATTTTATTCATATATGCAGATCATACGCATAAAATAATTAACTTCAGTAAGCATTAACATATTTTTCCTCAAGAAAAATAAAACTGACTACATTCCAAGAGTAACAAACCACTAAAAAACATGGAGTGAGCCTGTGGACGTCTTTATGTTTTTTTGTTATGTATTTTGTTATCACTTGAGCAATAACTCTTTTCACTGCCGTTAATGGGAATCATAAGCTTTTTATTTGCCTGTTTCTGTGGCACAATTGCATATAGCAACTACAGAACGAGCAAGGATGTTTCATTACTAAAGCATTTGTTTTTAGGCACTTCAATCAAAGGCCAAGGTAGTAACTAGAGATTTTAGACTACAACTGCTCAATCAAATACACTCTAAAATGAAAGCAACCGCATAAAAGCATCCTTGAGGTCCTACAAATGATGAAGAACACAAACACGGATCAAAAACATTCCCTTGTGTACAGAAATAAAAATGTGCATTACAATTCCTTTGCTGTAAATATTAACATTGCATTGACTCGACACAGAAAAAAAGACATTTGATATCCACATAATAAGAATAAAGACACACATTATCCTTCATTTAAAGTGAGTGGAGATTATAAAAGACAAAATCTTAAAACAGAATACGACAGACAGAAAATCTTAAACAGACACTAAACGATAAACAACTGACGTTGTCAGTATTTCCCAACATATAGATAAGCTATACAGGAAAAAAACAGAGGTCAGAAAGTACACAGAAATACTGCAAAGGGATTTCAAGTCAAGAAATGACTGACAACCCTACATAAGTAATAAATTCCATGGACCAAACAATAAATATCTGTTTGTTTTGACCATTATAGTCGATGAAACATGGCCAAATAGTCTTTGGCTCACTCAGTAACAAACAGTAAGGGAATGTGCAAAGAAGGAACAGAACGCCCACCTTAAGCCAAATTAAAATACAAAGATGATATAATACATTCACAGCGTGTTCAACTCGGAACGGTCATAACATTTTAGAGACCTTAAACAACTTGACGTGCATTAAGATTATAACACGAAAATTAGCAGGGTCCTTTCTACATTGCATGTAAACTATTATGCTACAGTGAAATTGCATTGCACTTTTGTGTTCAAAGAGAAACCGATTACATTAATTACAAAAGCAAATAGAGAAGCGGAGCAAAACATTTTAAGATTAGAATGTGATCTATCATCTAACTGTCCAGTCCATCAAGGAACTCTCCTTCAATGATGTGCTCTAGGCGTTTCATGACCTGATCGCTGCTGGGTGGCGGGTAGTCTGCTGTGTATTGTGGGAGGTGCGTGGAAGAGCCATTAAAAGAGCAGCAAAGGGTGCTGAAGAACGGCACGAGATCCACGATAGAACAGAGGGAATGTAGTGTGAGCAGAGGAAACTCCACTCGATCCGTGCTTGACTCTCCCGCTGTTCCATTCAGTTCCTTAACACACATTCAGATATGTGAAAAAGCACCAACTTTACTGGTTCACAGATACATTAAAGCATGTGTTCATGCGTGTGGAGATCTTACCCCATAGCGTCGGTTTATTCCATCCAGTATCCTAACAATATGAGGTTTACACTCTTGCTCGCCTTCCAACAGAGTGTTTCCTGGTCCATCATAATGGTCGACATCTACTTCAGGAATGAAAGCCCAGCGATACCTGCATAACAATAATTAAATAAATAAATAAAGGTCAGTCCTTTTATGGTGTTAATCGGATCAAAGGTCATTTTTATTGGGTCAGGCATTAAAGGTCACCCAGAAGTAAGAGGGTACCTACTGATCTATTACTGACAGCTGCCAATGTTGAGGCAACCATGACAGTCCACTAAGGTTAAAAATGTCAAAAGACCAAATAAAGAGTTACCCATGAGCTGTAATATTAATAGAAGATGTACCTTAAAGGATTAGTTCACCCAAAAATGAAAATTCTGTCATCAATTACTCACCCTCATGTCGTTACAAACCCATAAGACCTCTGTTTATCTTCGGAAAACAAATTAAGATATTTTTTGATGAAATCAGAGAGCTTTCTGACCCTGCATAGAAAGCAATACAACTACCATGTTCAAGGCTTAGAAAGGTAGTAAGGACATTGTTAAAACAGTCCATGTGACATCAGTGGTTCAACCATAATGTTATGAAGCTATGCGGATACTTTTTGTGATCAAAAACAAAATAAATGATTTTATTCAACAATTTCTTATTTTCTGTGTCAGTCTTTGATGCATGTTCATGAGAGTACATTGATGCATTCGTGTGGTGCTACTGATGCAGGAGCTGGCGTTCTCGTAGCTTCATAAAATTATGGTTGAACCACTGATTTCACATGGACTGGTTTATGTCCTATATGGATGTCCTTAGTACCTTTCTGGGCCTTGAACATGTCAGCTGTGTTGCTATCTATGCAGGGTCAGAGAGCTCTCGGATTTCATCAAAAATTTCTTAATTTGTGTTCTGAAGATGAACAAAGGTCTTACAAGTCTAACTATCCCTTTAAATAAAAGGTCTTAGGTGCATAAAGAAAAAACTACAGTAATGAAATTCTTTCATATACAGATCAGTGTATAGTCCGTATGAATTGTGTGCTATATTTCAAGTCTGAAATATTTGCTGACAGATGATTTAGAATAGCACACAGTCATATGAACTTGAATGGCGATTTTCATACTTATTTTGGCAGTAAAAATCATATCCATTTTCACTGGATGGAAAATGGTGGCTTTAAAAGATGTGAGGGCAAGTAAATGATGATAGAATTGTAATTCTTGGCTGAATTAACACTTTAAGTCTTACATACACTACCATTTGAAAGTCTGGGGTTGATAAGACTTTAAATGTTTTTTTTTTAAATTAGTGTCTTATGCTCACCAAAGCTGCATATATAAAAAATCAGAAATACTGTATGTATTATTGCAATTTAAAATATTTTAAAATGTATTTTATTCCTGTGATGGCTTAACTGAATTTTCAATTGTCATTACTGGTGTATACTTTGCAGTGTCACATGATCCTTCAGAAATCATTCCAATATGCTGATTTGGAGCTCAAGAAACATTTATTATTGTTATCAATATTGAAAATATATATATATTTTTTTGTGAAAATGGTGATACATTTTAATTTCATGATTATCTGATTAATAGAAACTTCAAAATTGTTTGATTTTCAGTTATTTTAAAATGTATTCACTGTCATTTTGAATCCACTGAATTCATTCTTGCTCAATAAAAGTATCAAATCTTACTGACCCCCAAAAAGCTAAACTGCAGTGACATTGGAAAATGTCCAACCACTGCTTCTGTCCTTAAAGGAGAAGTCCATTTCCAGAACAACAATTTACAAATAATTTACTCACCCCCTTGTCATCCAAGATGTTCATGTTTTTCTTTCTTCAGTCGTAAAGAAATTATGTTTTTTTGAGGAAAACATTTCAGCATTTTTCTCCATATAATGGACTGATATGGTCCCCCGATTTTGAACTTTTAAAATGCAGTTTCAAATGATCCCAAATGTGGTTGTAAACTATCCCGATTGTTTTTCGATATACTCTAACTGTCTTGAGTCAGAATACACAGAGTTCATGGAGAGAAAGGCAAGACGAGCGTTTGAGATTATTTGAGAAGTATTTAAATTGTATTATTTTTATGAAAATAACCGATTGTTTCGCTAGATAAGACCCTTCTTCCTCGCATTTGGGACTGTTTGAAGCCGCAGTTAAACTGCATTTTGGAAGTTCAAAATCAGGGCACCATATGGAGAAAAATGCAGAAATGTTTTCTTCAAAAAACATAATTTCTTTACGACTGAAGAAAGAAAGACATGAACATCTTGGATGACAAGGGGGTGAGTACATTATATGTGAATCTTTGTTTTGGAAGTGGATTTCTTTAAGAAGTTTAAGTAAACTAAATTTTGACAATTCCTAAAAATTCTTTGTTATTGTTAATTGATCACTGATATGGCAAGAATAAATAGTGCTAAACATGTGCACACACAGCTCATTGGAGTCTTACATTTGAAACAGAGGCATTTGCTCAGGAGGGAACGACACAGCAGTGTCCAGGAACTTGCAGGCTGACAGGTACATGTCTAGCTCTGCCTGAGAGAAGAGCAGACCATTCTTGTCATTGCCACCCCGCAATTTACTCCTGAAACAGAAAGATGCATATATGTTTTTTTTAATGAATTAACAAAATATATACTAGCAGCATTTTTTAATAAGGAAGACTCACTTTGAAACTTCTTTATCGTCCAGCAGTGTCTTCTCAAGGCGGTTAAAAATGCGTATCTGAAATATATATTCAAACTGCACTCAACCAAAGTAGAAAGAACATCTAAAACACCTGACGACGCTTTTGAACACAATCAAATAACAAACACTCTTAGTGAAGAGAGTACCACTGGCATATTTCTTACCAGCTCAGTGACCATGATTGGCCACAGAGAGGTGAGATGTTGTGGCGAAATCCTCAACAGGAGAACACGGAACATGAGGAACATCTGAGCTGACACTGATGGGTTCTGTCCCACACGCAGGTTCTCTGTTAGACGCTCTAGAATATATTAGGTAAAGAATGTTTTAGCTGGATAATTTCCTATTCTACATTACTAACCTACATTTGTTTTCCATACAGACTGAGTGATACCTTGTATGAGAGGCAAGTAGAAATGGTACTGGTCATTCTCTCCACTAAACATGGCAAAAGCCTGTCTTTTCAGTAACATGGGCTTCTGCTCGGCGCTGTTGAAGAGCTTCAAAGAACTGCTCTGCATGCCTGCATATGGTACATGAACACACAATATAGGTCGATACAATTATCATAAAACAAATAACTAATGTAAAAGAATGTAATTATACTCACTCATTAAGTCTTTGAACATTGTCTTCTCATGAGTCAGAAGGTGGTCTATGATGGATCTCCAACTGAAGCAGAATATGTGTTTAGAGGCTATAACATCAAACTAGTGATTTTGTTGTTTATTTGGTCAAAAATACATTTAAAATTGTAATATTGCAAAATATTATTACAATTTAAATGTGTTTTTTATTTTAATATAGTTTTAAATATTATTTATTCCTGTGAAGGCAAAGATGAATTTTCAGCAGTCACATAATCCTTCAGAAAGTATTCTAATATGCTGATTTGGTGCTCAATAAACATCTCACATTGTTATCCATGTTGAAAACAGTTTTTGCTGCTTAATATTTTTGTGGAAACTGTGATACACCATCATTCAAACCTTTGGGGTAAGTTAGATTAATAAAAAAATAGTACTGACTACCTTTATTCAGCAAGGATGTATTATATTGAACAAAAGTGACATTAAGGACGTTTATAATGTTATAAAGGATAGCTATTTTAAATAGATGATGTTTTTGTTTTAATTTCTATTCATCAAATAATTTTGAAAATCTTTCCACAAAAAATATTTGCAGCAAAAACTATTTTTAACATTGGTAATGATTAGAACCACTATTAATAATTGAGTACCCATAATAATTGAGTACCAAATCAGAATATTAAAATTAATTCTGAAAGATCATGTGACTGGAAAAACGGCTTCTAAAAATTCAGCTTTGCTATTGTAGAAATAAATACAATTATTTTTTTTTTTTTTTTTACTGTATTTTTGATCAAATAATTGCTGCCTTGGTGAGCACTGAGCATTTGACTGGTAGCATATATAGGCCAGCCAATTAATTTGACCAATATTTGACAATTTTGGCATTATCAAGTTAATTTAATTTAGAGTGTTGTGTAGATGTCCATCTTACTGGCAGGAACATGTGGATTCCATTGTGAAAAACATTGGGTCCATGAAGAGTTCCAGCACCTCTTTCTTCCACGCTCGCTTAGTGTAGGCATATCCACTCAGACTGCTCAACAGCTGAGCACCCGCACAGAAACTAGGCATGTTATAGGCACTGAGAAACAGAAAGATAGAAATTAAGAAATGAGTAGGAGTTTAAAATAAAAACTGCCATATATTTTTATACATATAGCCACTGCCATTTAACAATAAATAGACCAAAGGTTTTGAATTTAATGAGAAGTCCACTTCCAGAAAAAGAATTTACAGATAATGTACTCACCCCCTTGTCATACAAGATGTTCATGTCTTTCTTTCTTCAGTTGTAAAGTAATTATGTTTTTTAAGGAAAACATTTCAGCATTTTTCTCCATATAGTGGACTGATATAGTGCCCCGGGTTTGAACTTCCAAAATGCAGCTTCAAACAATCCCAATTGTAAAAGATCACAGCTGAGGAAGAAAGGTCTTATCTAGCAAAACGATTGGTTACTTTCATAAAAATAATACAATTTCTATACTTTTTAATGTCAAATGCTCGTCTTGTCTTGCTCTGCCTGAACGCTGTTTTTGATTAAAAAGTATTTAAATTGTGTTTTTTAATTAAAATGACCAATCCTTTCGCTACATAAGACCTTTCTTCCTCGGCTGGAATTGTTTACAACCGCATTTGGGATTGTTTGAAGCCGAATTTAAACTGCATTTTGGAATGCAGTCTATTATATGGAGAAAAATCCTGAAATGTTTTCCTCAAAAACAATTTCTTTACGACTAAAGAAAGAAAGACATGAACATCTTGGACGAAAAGGGGATTAGTAAATTATCTGTAAATCTTTGTTCTGGAAGTGGACTTCTCCTTTAAGTCCTAAGTATTATTTGTTATTATTTGTTATTACTGTCACATGTGTATCATTTCAACTGGAGTGCATCTTTGGCATGCTCACCTGTGATTTTTTAGATAGGGAAAAACATAATACATAAGACGGGAAATAAGAGGCACGGCTTTCTCTTTCTCATCACTGCGATAGACCATGTCCAAAAGAGGAGCCAGAACCTACAAACAATCAGCACAAATGAGAACACACTGTTTACCTCTTGCATTTTCTCCAGAAATTCTTGTCCATTTTTGTAAATCAGGATTATTTAAATTCAAAAAATAGTAGCAATGATATTACACAGCACCCAAGCAGATGGTCACGTTGGTCATGTTGACAGAAGTTAGCCTATTTTCAGGTGCTGCGTAATATCATTGCGCCTGCTGCACCCGAAAATAGAAAAACTCAACTGTTTAACTCCAGGGGAGTTGGAAAATGCCTATTTTCAAAAAAAGTGGTGTGTTTCTTTAATAACAATTAGGCTTTTTTCTTTTTTTCTCTAATATTGCTAGAAATTCTTAAACATATATGGCTATTCAGTTGCAGTCTGGAGCCCTGTGTGTGCATTTCTTAATGTCTTTTACCTCAGCCAGCAGAACCAGAGCTTGCACACTGAATACAGATGGAGCTGAAGATGACACCATAGCATTGCTCTGTCCTGCACACTCTGAGTGAAAAACAAAACAGAGTCCATTTTAAAACTGCCCCTATTTCCAGTAGACAACAGAATTAGGCATTTTTATTATCAGTTTATGTCTGCAATACAGCAATGGGCATTATGCTGAAAGTCTATGAATTTCAGTGTAGGTTTACCTTCAAACTCATTGCCATCATGGTCATCTTCATCTCCCTGAAGACAGACTTGAGGCTGTGCTTTCACTTCCAGGTTACGACTTAGCCAGCTAGTCTGCTCAAGAGATGAGCCAGCTACAGCTCCCACCGCTTCTAGAATGCGCTGGCTCACTTCCTGTTGAGAATACAGTTACTTCAACAGGTTGATAAAGAAATATGACGGGTAATGTTTTTCTCATGCTTAACAATCCAGACATGTCTGTTTAAACTTTCAGTTTTCACTTACTATATCAACACAATACTGTTTTTTCTGTGTTCTTGCTGTACCGGTCTTACCTGCAGTTCTTTAGTATCCCTCTTGTTGTCGATATTGGGAAGTCTATTTACACAGTCATTAAGGATGCTGCAACAGTAAAATAAACAAAAATTGAAGTTTCATAAGATGTTTTACCTTTCAATAATACCTAACAATTGTTTTATGTAATTAACAAGAAATCTCTGTAAGAGTTTTCTTCTTGAAATGTTGCATCCAACAGCTAGGTGGTTTCATACTGGTCTATTTGCATTGGCTGTACTGGCACCAAATGGTGCAAGACAAGTTATGCACCATAGATTAATATTTAGGATTAGGGTTTGGTCAAATAGTGACCTCATTATTTTATTTACCCGAGGAGCAAGAAGTGTCCAGGAGGGGCGAGATTAAGCTGGACAGATTCTCTGAGCAGACAGAGGAGAGGATTGATGTTCTCCTGAAGAGCTTGAGCGGTAAGACTGCAAAAAAAGATCATAGGAGTTTTTCCCATCAACAGTGCACTAGAAATATTCACCTTGTAAAACAATATAGCTGAGGGTGGATCTTCCACTGAACAGTACCTAGCATGAACTTGCATGAACTGGATTGCAACAGTTCACTGGACTTTGGTCATTTTAAAGTAAATGACATCATATGATAGTAAATATAATAAAATATAAGAATGATGTCAACTGAAACGGTTACCTTTGAATGTAGACGTAGCTGAACTGTAGCATTGGAATGTCAACTAAAGTAGTCTTCTGATAAGGAGAACGAGAGTAAACATGATAATACATGATATAGTTATGCAGTTAAACATCTGTGTACGTGTACCTACTTAACCATACTTTGGGGACAAAGCCAGAAGTGAGCTTAGGGTTTTTTGTTTTTTTGTAAAGTTTGTAAAGATTTTTTTAAACTGTAAAAATGCAGAAAGTTTATTCTTAGGACTAAGATATAGTATTTATAACTAGCTGTGTGTAAAAACAATAAATTTGTACATGGAACGTCACCATTTTGAAAGCTACAGTTATAAATACAGTTAAAATATCACATTTAAATTCTTCATATCAGTCGATATTGATAATTATAATGATAAATTTCAAATCTTATATTTCGTTTTAAAGTCCACTTTTTGTTTTTAAAAGTCGTACAAAACAAGACCATTAAATGTTGTTTTAACCTACTTGTTATGGTCAGAACCTGACAAACACTTTATGTTTTTTTAATTCAGTACACTTTCCCAAACATTTTAACTTATCAAAATAAACATCTTAATATAAAAATTAATTTCTTAGTTTCTGCATGTTCTAATGTCTTATATTGTTTCAAATAATGAAACAGGTTTGTGTTGCCTGACTTTAATTGAATAATATTATTTTTTTTGTCTCTTAGAAATGAACATAGTAGAGTAGTAATAGCTTGAGTAAGGATGCAGATATAAATTTGTGTTCATAATCAAACACAGTAACATCTGTAAAAATGGTAATAAACTCATTTTTATATGGTGAAGTTTAATTATTCTGACTGAGTTTTATTAAAACTAACTACTGGTCTTCCATACTAGCACACATTTGGATCATGATGACCGCACCTCAGTACCATGGAAAAATTTAACTACATGGTTTCTATGTATTTGTATGAAAAATATCCCACATTTGTGCCACAATACTATGGTGCAGTTAGTGTTACTCCAGTAAATCTATGGTAAATGATGGTTATTTGTAGATTGAGCCTTCTGAATGTACTGTTGTGCACAATGTTTCTCTTATTTGTCAGCACTGTTTAATCTGCCTTTAAACTACATTAAATCACATACCTATTTGTGTTTTCGCTAATTTCAAGTGCTTCACACTGGATCTCACAGCACTGCTTAGTGCACGCGTGACTGAGACTCATCAGTGAGTAAATGCATCTGCTCTAGTAAGCTTGCACTGCGCTGCCATTTGAACTTTGAGCCAAGTGGATAAACGGTTTGTGTAGCGTGGTTCAAATGAGTAGCACTGTTTCGCTATTTGTGAATTATCATTATATTGAACATTTATTGAACTCTTGATATCCCTTATTCTAGGAAAATAATATTGGGAAGATTAGCGTTATCGTTTTATTGCCCAGCCCTAGCTACAGTAGCTACATATAAATGTGTGTATGCAGTACCTGGTCTCCTTTGATCTGATGGGGTTTCTTCACCACCTCTCTGATGAGCTGCAGTATGGTGTCTGTACGGAGTGTGTTTAGTGCCTTCACTAGGTCCACCAGCGTCATTTGAGAATCACTAGCATCTGGTAAAATCTATGCATGCATACACAAACACACACCAAATTTAAAAACAAAAATCCAGAGGCATACTGGATGACAATGTCATTTTTGCATTCTGATATCTACTGTTCACCTTGTTTCGGGAACGTCTTTTGCGACTCTTCCTGCTACTCCATACAGCGCCCACAGAGGCCATGACCTGCACCCCAAACTGTTGAGTCAGCGGCATTAAGAACTCCAGAACCTTTTGCCTCAAGATCTACAGAAAA
Organism: Labeo rohita; assembly: GCF_022985175.1. NCBI lineage: Eukaryota > Metazoa > Chordata > Actinopteri > Cypriniformes > Cyprinidae > Labeo > Labeo rohita. The sequence continues at coordinate 12,372 of NW_026129023.1, forward strand.
CAAAAACACAGGACTGGTACCACTAAGCAGACAACAACACAGTATCATCTTTAAGTAAACTTAATGGGGTCATCGGATGCCCATTTTCCAAGTTGTGATGATTTTTTAGGGTCTTAATGAAAAGTCTATAATATACTTTGGTTAAAAATTCTCAATAGTTGTATAAAACAACACCCTTTTTACCTTGTCAAAATGAGCTCTGCAAAAAATAATCTCATTGTTCCTTTAAATGCAAATGAGCTCTGCTCGCCCCACCCCTCTCTACTCTCTGCTGCTCTGAGAGAGCCGCATTTAGCCGCGAAACTTGCTAACTAGCACGTTATTAGGAAAGGTGATTGCAGAGATTCTTCATAAAACCTTATACTCTCTTCTGCTGTAAGTGAAGCTGGATCACGAATGATTTGCGTGAACATAGATGCATTTATCTAGATCGGGAGGTGCATTCCCTTCACAAACAAACGTAATCCACTGCATCTTTAGCGGCTCAGACGTCGGGAGTAAATGACGATCACTATGTTCATTATTACATCTAGCAACACAACACCTCAATCGCTCAATGTGAGATATTCTTGTCTAACTTACATCCCTGCTCCGGCATCGAAACAATGGAGGTCTGACTTTTACAGCTGATCTGAGGTAAGACGCTCCTGTCAATCAACTATCGTGGGAGCGGCCTCTGTTGGTGTGACCCCACACTGACAGGCATCTGATAATGGCTCGATTTGAAAAAGGGAATATTATTTTTACAGATTAATTAAAACCACTGCATGGATTTTTATCATTATAAGGTAGATGTGTACATACACTGCCAACATACATTAATGTGCAAACACAACATGTAAAAGTGAAGTTTGCATCCGATGACCCCTTTAATGGTTGTTTTTGTTTACTGCAAGCATCAGATATACCTTTGTGCCTTTAAAATATACAGAGGTGGGTGAGGCTCTGCTGCCATGGATGGAGTCACAGCCCTTGATCACACCCCAGAGTAAGGCCATGCTGCTAATCATGTGTGGAAACTCCTCCAGAATAGCATTGCTAGCATTTCGTAGGTCTGGAACATCACATCCCACAATCGTCTACAAAACAAACGAAACAAAACAAAAAAACCCAAAAAAAAACCAAACAATTGTATTATAACATGAGTCACATTAGTGTTTTGAAGCTTTCTTATTTACCAACATGTTCAGTGGCAATCCTGGCATTTTTGATGCCCATGGCAAGATCAGACTTGTTTGCAACTACAACTGTATGTCAGTGGATGTATATTTAGGAAAAAGGAAGTAGTTGGTTGAATTTTATGATGTGATTCATTTACACTGACAGTGCTGCACCAAAGACAGCTACTAGCAAGACAGTTAATTAGTGACCTTCAAAAATGTAATCATTATCAGTGTGAATGGATGACACAGCAGAAATTTGGCTCCCCAGGATAATGTCCAAGTCACCTATGCCAGGATCCTCCACTATTTGCTTTAGCAGGTGCCTGTATGTCTTACCTTCTTGTGGTCTAGAAGACAGTAGTGTGTGATAGTGGTCAGTCCTTCCAGTAGTGTCAGAGGATAGTCAGGCGCTATGTTTTCCCTCTTTAGGGTGCCACTAAAAAGAAATATGCACACAATTAAATCTATAGTTGCAATAAAACAACAAAAAGTATCAAATAACCCACTCTCACACAAACGCAAACAACCACAGACATTACTTATGTCGTTAAATCAATGCATCGCAATTCGTGGATTGATTCTGAGATTTTCCAGTTGCATTGTGATTCTCTCTGGAATTTATTCTGAGCTTAGTTTTTAACAGCAGATGGCGCTCTAATCTAGCTCTTTTTTTTTTTTAAAGATTTATTTTTGCCATTTATGCTTTTGTTTAGATGGGACAGTGTAGTTTGACAGGGAGCGAAGTGGGAGTGAGAGAGAGAGAACGGGGTGGGATCGAGAAAGGTCCACAAACTGGGATTTGAACTCGGGACGCCCACAGTGAAATGGTGCTATTTAACACACACTCAAATGCTTACAACGAAGAGTTCTCAAGAGCGTCATGATAATTAACGTAATTATTGTAATGGTTTTATGACGCAAGATTAATGTAAACAGAGCCCACTGTAAACAATTCACTTCAACATTTTCAAACTTTCTGAATTATTATTTTAGCTTCAGGAGTGTGTAAGGAACAGGAAGCAAGCAGAGTATGGCTGTTTCTAAAGCATGCAGTGCCATCTGCTGTTAAAAGCTAAGCTCAGGATTGATTTGAGAGAATTGTGATGCACTGAGAAAACCTCAGAATTGATGCAGAATCATTTCTTTGATTTATCATCATAACCCAAATACTTACTTGTGTGAAGCTTTGGTTCCATCATGCTCATGCTGTTTAACAAGTTCATCCAGGTTCCTGCAAATCTGGGCAATTATGGGTGATACAATGATGGCCAGTGATCGTCCTAAATACGGCAACACTTCACATAGCAGTGTCACCCAGGCTGGGTGCATGGCACAGCCATATTGAGGGTGCAAAGCTCGGGCTGCTGCCGACACAAACATGCCCTGAGCGGTGATAGGCTGACTGGCTACATAACGCACTGCTTTGATGGACTGCTGGAACATAATAGCTGTCTGCCACTCTCGAGCCAGGGCTGAAGATGGTGGTTCTGCACGTCGCTGTGAGTTGGAATTGCTTTGATCGTGATCTTGTGCTTTGATGTGTGGTGGACACACATGGTGCTCCAATACAATAAGAACCTTCAGAAGCTTCAGCAGAGCAATCTGAAGTGGGTGCTCAGCCCAGATCCCATCCCGGCCAAAGTTGATCAGACTCTCTTCTGAGATCTCCCCTTCATCTCCTTGGTCTTCTTCAGGCAATGTGCGCTGATCTGACCGATCAGTTCTCTGGCAGACGTACATTGAGGCGGAAAGCGTTAGAAGGATGTACTGCTGCACTTTGTAGCCCCAAAGAAGGTTGCGCACCGCCTCCAGGCTAGTTCCCTTTGCTTCCCCGATTTGAGATTGCTGGGCCACATTCACCAACTGGATCATCAACTCTGTCAGCACCTCCACGCTTTTCACCTGGGCCTCCCGATTGGCCTGGAGTTGGCGAGTGGGAACGCTAGCATAGGAGGGATAGTGAGAGCGGAGATAACGCATGCAGAGGCAGGTGAGTAGCTCTAGCAGGAGAGTTGGTGGAGAAGAAGGAGAAGATGGTGAATGGAGAGGAGAAGATGCTGGCTGGGATGGGTCAGGAGTAGCTCCACTTGGTGGAGTTGAGGTCTGTAATCGCCCATAGAAGCTACCACCGTCCTGAGCCTGACGGTGCCTCTGCAGAAGGTTTTGGATGAGGTTGAGATGGGCAATGGAGCTGCAGTCCAGAGAAGTGCTGGAGAGAGCCTCCACAAATGGCCCTGCACTTGTCCGAAGGATGGTCTCTAAAATAGTGAAGGCATAGAGAATTCGGCTGCTCTCGTACTGCTGCTTATAGAGCAGAACATGGCGGAACAGTGAATCCACTGCCTCACGTTTCTCCCGCTGTCGCTTCAGCAACCGAGACTTGGCCATGGCCTCCAACTGCCCATCATCTTCATCACTTGAGAGCGAATCCGAAACCTGCGTGCGTTCTGAATCCACCCTATGCAGACCATTGGCCACACCCTCCACCTCTACGCTACCATCGTCATGGCGCTGTAAGTAAGGGGCGGAGCTTGAGCTGGAGTTTTCAGTGGAGTTCTGAGCACCACTAGTGTCTGCAGATTCAGTGTGTTCACTTTCCTCTTCTTCCTCTACCTCTTCATCCTCTCCCTCAGTCTCTTCGCTCTCACTCCTTGATATTGTTGGGGAATCTGCCGGTGTTAGTTCTGGATCTCGTTCCAACTCTGCCCACAGTGCTTCACGGTCTACTATAGTGATGCGCTTGACAAGGCTTTCTTCTGTTTGACAACCTGAAGTCATGTTGTCTCCAGAACTTTTTGTGATGGATCTGTCTCTCCAGGTCAGCACCTTTAAATTACCTAAATCACATATAGAGTTGAATCAGACCCCACAACAAGAACAAAAATAAAGTCTTGCTATTGCTTTCAGTCTTGAACATTATTTGTGCAAATTGCTATATTGATTATTTTAGATATTTGGTATGATTCTTTAGGGTCTTTGTGAAATGTCTGCAACATAATTAGTTAAAATTCCTCAATGGTTGTTTAAAACAACCTTGTCAAAAACAGCTCTGTTCACAGCGACCCATTTCAGTGCATGTCTCTTTAAATGATAATGAGCTGTTGCTCACCCCACCCCTCTCTTCCATTTTTTGTGTATTCGGTGGTGTGTTACCATCAAAAACAAGACGCATATGTTCACTTTTACATCCAACTACTAAACACCTGCATTGCTTATAAGACGTTGTTGCTACAGCTGCTCAAGCACAGAGAAAATGGCGGACGGCAGACAGCGTACAACTGGCTGAGGGCAAAACATATGCTAATAAGGGACAGTCCGTCAGCAGTCGTAGGCGGAGCCCAAGCAGTATGACATCATACTGGTCATAAAATCAAAACGGCTTGATAACTGAAACTGTTTAGGTTTGTTGGGGATTTATCATTGTAGGGTGGTCCGCACACTAAGACATTTATATGCAAACACCATGTAAAAGTGAATTTTGGATTCAATGTTCCTTTTAACTTCCAACCTGAAGCATATGTATCACTTTGTCTAGTGATCTAATATGTGTGTTTTTCTGTGTTTTGATTCCGTACCAGCAGAGAGATTCTGTTTGACGCTTTGTATGGGTGACCTCTGTGTTCTCGGGTCCAATAGTAAGAGCAGCACTGGTTCCAAGATACGGACCACATCATTGAGAGAGAGAGCCCGCACCAACCAGTTCTGTGCTGCGGCACTAACACTACCATCCTGATTGTTCAAAGTATCTAGGACCACAAACAAAGACCTGAGAAAACAGAAAGATACAGTGAACACTTGAGTATATGTCACAAAAATATGGCAGAATATTACTGATTTTAAAATTAGATTAGAAATATGTATATGACTTGTCAAAGGAGCGGTTGAGAGATGTGCTGCGATTGGTCTGGATCTCTCGCGTCAGGTGCCACAAAACTGAGAACCTGTGGAGCGCCTCCAGACACACAACCTAACACAAATACACATACACAGTTTAATAAATGCTTATGAGTGTGTGTAGATGTAGTAAATAAGAGAAATGCAATACCTTGTCTCCACTGACTAAACCCAAGCAGATGATGTCCTCACAGATGGATGAAGATGGAGCCAAGCAGTGAAGTCGATAGAAGAGCTCCACACAAGATACGTGATGCTCTCTACGCTCTGTGTCCAGCTGAGCCCATAAAACCTGAGATACACGCTACAAAAGAAATGAGAATAACCAGTCACATTAAAGAAGATCACTCTTCATTTTTGTTACAAAAAGGCAGATATTTTCTATGTAGATGACAGACATGCAAGTACAGCACCGATCTACTTGAACAGAGAAAGACTGAAACCTTAAAATATGTTATTACAACCGTCAAAATTAAGATTTAATAATGTATGTCAAATTGGCACTAAAACTGTACATAATGGTAGCATAAACATTGTTTGTTTAGCTCAAATCTTGCTAGTTCGGCTAGTCTAGCTAACAAGCATGCACCTTCTATACAGGATAAAAGGAAAATAGGAGATACCTCTACTAAAATGGCAATTGCCTCTTTTAACTGAAATGCAGGACTTCCATATATACAGACAGACAGATAGATAGATAGATAGATAGATCTGTTACTTATAATGTATATTACCAAGTAAAAGTCTGTGGAATCCTCCAGAGTTTTGAGAACAGCTGGGTAGATTGGAGGCAGGGTGACCATTTGCAGCTGTCCGCTGAGTGGGTTCGCATCCGAGTTCTTATAACGTTGATTTTTATCCTGAATGACGAGCGCTAAAGACTGAGAGTGATTGATCAGCTCCAGCAAAGAGGAGATGGCAACATGTTGCACCTACAAACACAAAAAAGTAAGATTTATTATGAAGCAATTCAGTTTTGGCACTGCAACCATTTAAGGTGTAGTGTCATTTTTTCATGTCAAAATACTTCGTCCTGTCCCAATTCACTGTGCAGAGGCAACTCTTAGTAAGCCATTCGTAGGCCGACTCTCCTGAAGAGTGTAAACTGTGCATTGCTATCAAAACATTGCTCTGTTTGTTTGACATGTCAACTTCTGACTCAACCAATAGTGTGGGTTTGGGGGTGGGACTAGCTGTTTCTCAGAACGTTGGTAGACAGTGGAGTGTGTGGAAATGTTTAAAAAGAAATTCTAGGTGAAAATAACAGACATTAAGGTCAACAGAGATCCCACATTAACAGCTTTAGTGTCTATGTGTATGAATATTAAATTGGGGAAATTTTATTACTGTTTAGGTCTATAAAAATGATTGTTAAAGGAGAACTCCACTTCCCGAATAACAGTTTACAAATAATTTACTCACGTCCTTGTCATCCAAGATGTTCGTGTCTTTCCTTCTTCAGTCGTAAAGAAATTATGTTTTTTGAGGAAAACATTTCAGCATTTTTCTGCATATAATGGACTGATATGGTGCCCCGATTTTGAACTTCCAAAATGCACTTTAAATGTGGTATCAAACGATCTCAAATGCAGTTGTAAATGATCCCAGCTGAGAAAGAAGAGTCTTATCTAGCATAATGATCAGTTATTTTAATAAAAATAATACACTTTATACACTTTTTAATGCCAAACGCTCGTCTTATCTTACTCTTCCTGGACTGTTTTTGTTCCGGTTCATGACATTTAGGGTATGTCGAAAAACTCCCATCTCATGTTCTCCCTCAACTTTGAATTCGTCCTATATCGCTGTTTTACCTTCTTTGTTAAGGGTGTTTGATTTTCTTTGCATGTTCACTTTGCAAAGACTGGGTCAGAACTTCTGCAGCGATGTAGGATGATTTTGAAATGATTTTTGAAGTTGAGGGAGAAAATACGATTGGAGTTTTCCGACATACACTAACTGTCTTGAGTCAGAATACACAGTTCACTGCCTTTTGGAAGTTCAAGATCAGGGCACCATACCAATCCATTATATGGAGAAAACTGCAGAAATGTTTTAATCAAAAAACATAATTTCTTTACAACTGAAGAAAGGAAGACATGAACATCTTGGATGACAAGGGGGTGAGTACATTATATGTGAATCTTTGTTATGGAAGTGGACTTCTCCTTTAAGCTTAAAGGAATATTTCACTGAAAAATGAAAATTCTGTGATCATTTACTCACCCTCATGTCATTCCAAACCTGTAGGCATATTTTTTTTCTGCAGAATACAACAGAACTTGGGGACCAAACAACTTTGGAGTCCATTTACTTCATTTCTTTACAGACATTTTTCAAAATATCTTACAGTCTTGGAATGATATGAAGGTGAGATGATTACAGAATTTTCATTTCTGAATGAACTACAGTAGTCAATATTTGAAGTGGATCAAAATCTTTCATCAAAGTTGTCCTAAAACCAAAACAATGCCTGTTCTTGTCTTAGGACAACTTTGATGAATTTTTTGATCCACTTCAAATGTTGACTACTGTATATCTTTTAATTTCCTTTGAGAATTTGTACCTGATAGTCTTTCGTCAGGCAACACAGAGTCATCAAGGACCTCAGCCAGTCAGGAAGGGTTCCCTCAATGCCTGAAGAGCAGAACATATCTATGTGCTGTGACATGCTACATGAAAAACACAGTTTAATGAAGCAGTGGAATACATTTCCTTTATTTACCTGTCTTGTTGAACATAGATGTGTGCAGGTCTTGGTTCTCTTCCTCAGTAAAATAGACAGGAAACGTTGTGCATTCCAGTAGAAGCTGACATATGACGGCAAAGGCCTGGCGGCATGACTCCGATATCTCCCCTTTGCTCTTTGACTGGAAATTTCCCATCCACTCCAACTCTGCTGGTCGGTGGTCTTTATCCCCATCTCTAGAAGAACCATGAAGGACATGGATCCTCAGTTTACCAGGGTTGAAGAACTCAGCAAGTCTGTCTTTGATAAGACCCAGGTCTCGACTGCCTTTCCGTTTCAATGGAGACCGTTTACTGCCTTTAGGAGAAGCATTAGAATCAAGCTGATTTGATTCTTCCTGTTTCTTCTTTTTCTCTGGATCCATCACATCCAACAAATGCCTATGAGATAAACAGAGAGAGCAAGTGCAATAAGTATGCATGCTGCACGTAGGGAGCCGGGGCCCTCACCAAACATCCGAGAGGGATTATTTAAAAACATTTAAAATAAGAAAAAAAAACATGATTCTTTTTTTTTTCGTTCTGAAGAACCAGGATTCCCCCCATCTTGAAAAACCTGGATATATGAGGTAGCCTAATCTTAAAAGTGTGACTTCTATGTAATTAATAAAACTTCATGGGCATTTTCAAAAATCAATATACATATTTTCTAGTTCTGCCAAACTTTAAAATAATTTATCAGGTAGAAATTTAATTTTTTTTAGGTAAATCAAAAAAATTTTTGGATACTATTTTTAAAAACTAGTTAGAATGTTAAATTAAATGCCAAATGTTACATTATTGTCACATGACCAGTTGCGAAGTTATCACAGTAAGACATTATTTTGCTTTTTTTAATCTAATTATTCAAAACTGGATATGCAAAATCACATTTTTTGTATATCTGTCATGCTGCAAATGGAAGGTCAAGTCAAGTACAGAGCAGTCTGGAATATATTATTCCTTGCTGTATGTTTTAACTCTATATGTCAAAACTAGTAATTTCTGTGTTCCATGCATACTGAAAATTTGCATATTGGGAAAGCACACAGTACACATTGGACTACCTTGTGATCACAGATGCCAGTATGTCCTGCACACATTTGGACATGTTTTCTATAGTTCCTCCTCTTCTCCACACACCCTCTGCTTCAGAGTTCACACCAAAAGCAGCATCTGATCCATTACGGCCTGGTAGGAGGTGCTGTTCAGATGGAGACGCGCTCAGGCCTAATCCACTGTCTTCAGAGCGCAAAGGAGGGTACGGAGCTACACCTGGCTCTGCCTCCTGTGTCTCCTGTTCATTCACAACGACCTCACTGGAGCTGTCATCATGGTTACCATTCACCTGGTCACTTTCATTGACTTTGTTGTTGCCTGTCATCACAATCTATATTTGTACAAAAAAAGAGACCTTTTAAAACACACATTTCCAAATGAAAATATAAATGGCATTTCAACGTAAACTTTTTATATGTTGTGATTATCATAATGATACACTAAATGTCTTAAAATCTGTGTAAAAATCTACATTACTCTTCAGACATTTGAGGTCAGTATGTTTTTTTTATTCAGTAGAATGCATTAAGTGACAGTCACATGGAATCCTGTTTTCACCACTGAATACAGAGTTTACATCTTGCAATTTTGACTTTTTCTCAGAACATAAACTCGCAAACTCAAGGGGGAAAAAAATATTGATATGTTCTCAAAATTGTGAGTTTATATCTCACAATTCTGACTTAACTCGCAACTGCGTGTAATATAAACAATTCTGATAAAAAAAAGTCATAATTGCGAGATATAAACTTGCAATTCTGATAAAAAAGTCAGAATTTCTCAGAATTTTTAGTTCTTTCTCTTTCCACGCAATTCTGTGAAAAACTGTCACACTTGCGAGAAAAAGTGAGGTAAAAAGTTGCAATTATTATTTATACTTTTTATTCAGTGGCAGAAATGGCCTTCCATTGTTACAAACAAAATCTTTTTCAAATAAATGCAGTTTTTTTTTTTTTTTCTAATTTTCTATTCACCCAAAAAAAGTATCAGTTTTCACAATATTATGCAGTCCAACTGTTTTCAACCCTTATAATAATTAGAAACGCTTCCTGATCAGAAAATCAGCATATTAGAATGATTTCTGAATGATCATGTGACACTGAAGACTGCAGTAATGGCTGCTGAAGATTCAGCTTCACCATTGTTATTTTAAATTGTAGAAATGTTTTAGAATATTACAGTTTTTACTGTATTAATAATAAATGCATGCTTGGTGAACATTATAGAAAAAAATCATACAAACCACCAAACGTTTCAACTATAGTGTACAGTAAACCTGATCCATCATACCTGTGTTTGCTCTAAATCTTGCGTCTGTGATTCGGCCTCCATGTCCATATAAACCACTGGCATCTGGATCTTACTGAGCACTTTAAAACATGCCCTCATGGCCTGCGTGAGCTCCGGTAGGCTAAGAGATGTCATGTGACTACGCAGTGACTGCAGCATGCTGCCCAGCATCTGTGGCAGGTATTGCGTTTGAATCTCTGCATAGAGTTCCTAATAAGAAAGCCAAGAAGAGTAATGAGACCAAATTACCAAAGATTTGAAAAAGGTTTTCCAAAGATGAATCACCAGATCATACCAAAGGAATAACATCCAACAGGAAGATAATGAGCGTTGAGAGTTCAGTCACAGAGGAAGGGCTACTCCATTCTTTAGATGGATGCTTCCCAGCTGGATCACTTGATGAGTTAAGAAACAACCACAACACTAGGCATTATCACATCATCTCATTTATATTCATGAAATGCTGTTTATTATAAATTTGTGTGTGTTTACCTAAGACAGATTTGGAAAAGCCTTGTCATGTAGTCCCAAAGATAATTGCTGCTCATGGCACCCACAAGCATATTGACGGTTTTTATGATCTCAGAGGAATTTTTATTCTCCTTGATTTTACTACACAGAGTGGACAGTCAACAATCAGAAACAGAATTCATCCAAAAAAAAAAAAAATCTGTCGAAACACAAATTAAGATATTTTTGATGAAAATCGAGAGCTTTCTGACAGCAACGCCACTACCACATTCAAGGCCCAGAAAGGTAGTAAGGACATCAATAAAATAGTCCACGTGACATCAGCGGTTCAACCTTAATTTTATGAAGCTACTAGAATACTTTTTGTGCACAAAGAAAACAAAACTTTAGTTAACAATTTCTTCTCTTCCATGTTATTTTTGTTTTCTATTTGCACAAAAAGTATTCTCGTAGCTTTATAAAATTAAGGTTGAACCACTGATGTCACATTGACTATTATAATGATGACCTTACATGTGCTGCTGTCTACGCAGGGTCAGAAAGCTGTCAGATTTCATCAAAAATATCTTAATTTGTGAACAAAGATGAACAAAGGTCTCTGAAGGTTTTTGGAACGACATGAGTGTGAGTAAAATGAGCATTGATTCCTTCTTTCTAACCTGTTAAGTTGGCTGCCACTGAGGTTGGAGTTGAGATTGTCCTCTACTAACATCACTTTACAGTAGCTGTAAAAAGCTCTGACCACCTCCAGCAATACATCAGACAACACCAATGGCCCTGCGTGAGAGAATGCGGAAATATAAATAATTATGTAAAACAGGTCCAAAGTAAAGCATTTTACAATTTACTTTACCTATTTCAGGTTTGTCCAACAGGCTAATGATGATGCGAAATGGTCTGAGATACTCTATTAGATTGTCTGGGTTGGCTTCTATATCTTTCTGCTTCAGAATATTCACCACAGCCTATGAAGAAAATGTCAAATATGAGATGAGATCACCACGCATATACAGAATGCACACACTAACATACAGAGAATGTAAAATGTGAACTGCAATTCTAATTGAAAAGCTCTACTTTGATACACTGTTGTTATATAATGTAATTTGAGACGGGTGAGTGTGTGTAATCTTCTATACCTGCACCAGTAATTCTCTGGAGTGTGTACTGAAGTAGAATGCAGTGTATTCCTCCACAGTGTTAAAGCGACTGGAGTCTGCAGCCACCATTCCTCCTTTGATGTCTAAGCCTGACAAATAAAAACATATAGAAATACTAAGAAAACAACTGCCATAAAACTTACTATTATCTTCTATAGAATCACTCATTCAATATTTTTCAATTTTGGGCCAAACTATTATTTTAGTGGATAAATGACATTTATTTTATTAAACAGTATTTGTGTGGTAATCTATAATTTTCTGGAAATCTGTCAGCGGTACCAAGCATCCATGCATAGAGACGTCGATTCAGAGACATATCTCTCCTGAGCAGGGTGAGCGAGGCAGCAGACACCACACTGATCATCTCATCTTGATTTAATGGAATGGCACATTTCTCAGGATCCTAAAGATAGGATTATTTTAACAAAATGTTTCACGGCTAGGCTGGGACAAGTTTATTTGTGATGACTGGTTAAACAAATATGACCCTGGACCACAAAACCAGTCATAAGGGTCACTTTTTTGGAAATGGAGAATTATACATCATCTGAAAGCTGAATAAATAAGCTTTCCATTGATGTATGTTGATTTGTTAGGACAGGACAAAAAAAAATCTAAATATTGAGAAAATCGCCTTTAAAGTTGTCCAAATGAAGTTCTTACCAATGTATAATACTAATCAAAAATTAAGTTTTGATATATCTACGGCAGGAAATTTACAAAGATTCGTCATGGAACATGATCTTTACTAAATATCCTAATGATTTTTGGCATAAAAGAAAAATAAATAATTTTGACCCACACAATTTATTTTTGGCTATGGCTACAAATATACCCGTGCAACTTAAGACTGGTTTTGTGGTCCAGGGTCACAAATATAGATGGAAGTGAAGAAAGAACCAAAAGAAAAAGAAGGATAACCTGGAATGTTGTGAATGGGAAGAAGTAGAGAAGGATTTCCAGCATGTTTCTCTGGACCAGAACATTAGAGTCTTGTAAGGCCAGACAAACAGCTTTCACCTAGAGCAGGGAGATGGGGAGGTGTACATTTCAGTTACGTAACTCCTTTAAAACAACAGACCTTAGTCAGAGTAGACGCCATGTGTAATTTAAACCGATTAGTTTTGAAGAAATAAAGTATAGTGTGTAAAATACATACTCACCACCAGTCTGTGGTCTGTCCCAAGCATATACTTCTGTTCTCGAGCAGAGAGTGAGTGGTCAAAGTGTGCGACAATGAAGAGGGAGGCTGGGAGCCGTACCAGAGGACATATAAGCACTGAACCCCACAGCGCTCCATAAAACACAGACTGACCCACCAACACGGACAACTTCACAAGCAATGCATCCGTCCTAAGACAGGAAGAAAGACAGTTACAATATGAATAATAATAAGTGCTATAATGATAATGCAGCATTTTCTTAAAGGGACAGTTCACGCAAAAATGAAAATTCTGTCATTAATTAGTCCCCTTCATGTCGTTCCAAACCTGTAAGACCTTCAGTTCATCTTCAGAGCACGAATTAAGATATTTTTTAAAAATTTGAGCGATTTTTGACCCTGCATTGATAGCAATGGAACTACCACGTTCAAGTTGAACCACTGATGTCACACAGACTGTTTTAACAACGTCCTTACTACCTTTCTGGGCCTTGAACGTGGTAGTTGCATTGGTCAGAAATCTTAATTCGTGTTCTGAAGATGAACAAAGGTCTTACGGGTTTGGAACGACATGAAAGGTGAGTAATTAATGACAGAATTTTTATTTTTGGGTGAACTACGCCTTTAACATTAAACTGGTTATGTATTATTTGAGGCACAGTTGTAGTGAAAGCAACAAAGGACTTCAGGGCATAGTAGTATGTTGTAAAAATATTAGGAAAGATTAGGATGAAATCTCTGGAGTGTCAGCATGAGAATCATTTATTGATGTCTGGTGTTAGGTTGCACCTTTCATAAACCTCAGCACCCTCCTCCAGTCCTGGCAGTAGGCCCATGATAAAGGCCTGCAGGCTGGGTAACAGAGCCCTCTGAAGAGGCAGGAAATATCGCTCGTACAGCGTCAACAGAACTGGCTTCACTGACATCGCTGCATGTCCCAACAATGGGAACAGACCTGAGCTGTATACACATGAACACACAAATACCACCATATCAACCTTTGAAAATTAATCTCACTAATTTTTGTTAACAATATGTTCAGGTTATATTTTGAATATTTAAAAAAAATTAAAACGTGTTTGCCAATTTTGTATCAATTTTCATTATTACAATAAAAAATACATTCATATTATTATAAGATACTATTAATTTACTTAAAATATTTTTACTATTTAAAACAACTGTTTTCTATTTAAATATATTTTAAAATGTAATTTATTCCTGTGATTTGCTGCTCAAAAAAACATTTATTATTATTACGTTGAAAACAGCTGAGTACATTTTTTTCAGGTTTGTTTGATGAATAGAAAGTCCAAAAGAACAGCATTTATCTGAAATAGAAATCTTTTGTAACATTATAAATGTCTTTATCATCACTTTTGACCAATTTAAAGAATCCTTGCTAAATAAAAGTATTGATTTCTATAATTTGGACCTTAAAAATGTACTCAACTGTTTTAAATATTGATAATTATAAAAAATTGTTTCTTTAACAGAAAATCAGCATATAAGAATGATTTCTGAAGGATCATGTGACACTGAAGACTAGAGTAATGATGATGAAAATTTAACTTTGATCACAGGAATAAATGACAGTTAAAAATATATTCAAATAGAAAGCAGCTATTTTAAATAGTAAAAATATTTTGGATCAAATAAATGCAGGCTTCGTGAGCAGAAGAGACCTCTTTAAAAAAACACTAAACTCTTACTGTCCAAAAACTTTTGACTGGTACAATGTACATTTATATAACTAAAAACTAAAAACTAAAAACATATTAACTTATGCTGATATTAATACAAGTTAGTAATATTCATGCATTTAAAAACAAAACGTAACGCAGTAAATGCTTATTTGTCATGAATATGGAAAAAATGTATTGATTTTCTATTTTTTTTTTTTTTTTTAATGTGACCTTCACATTTTTATGTAGGATTAACCAAGTGTTTATCTTTGACACCAACCTGTATATGAAGAGATCCTTGGCTAGCCATTTTGTGCCAATGATTTTGAAAATGACCTCATAAGTCTCAAGTGCTTTGAGATGGACACCGCTGGGCAGGGCAGGATGCAAACATTGAGCCAGACGCTTCCCAATGATCAGCCGCCGTGGTAACAGTGAGTACTTTAAATTACTCTGGAGAGCCTGAGAAACACAAAGAGTGGAAGAGCAGAGCGAGTTGGACAGTGTAAATAACTGCAACATTATACTGACTGGTCAAAGATTTTAAATGACTATCTACATGTATCTATATAAACCTAAAAAAAAATCTAACCATATTTTTTGAATGGTAGTATTTAGTGGTTGAAAATTATTGCACACTACATACACATACTATACCA
This sequence comes from Labeo rohita, assembly GCF_022985175.1. NCBI lineage: Eukaryota > Metazoa > Chordata > Actinopteri > Cypriniformes > Cyprinidae > Labeo > Labeo rohita. Next base: position 27,645 of record NW_026129023.1, read on the forward strand.
CCAAAACAAGGCTAATTGTAGATTGATTATATCAGTAAAATAAAAATCATGAAAGCTAGTATTCACACATGGTAGTAACAGTCTTTAGTTATCATCCATGTCACTAGCTTTCCACTCTTTAACACATATCTCACTCAGCAACCACATTTGCTGAACAGGTTTCAAACAAGCTACCAACAAGAGCTCAAAGGAGGAACTAGGCCTAGTTTGTTATTGCACGGCACTTGAAACATGTTTTACAACACATAACATTAATTATGTCACCTGATACACAAAGCCAACATACTTGGAGTGTGTTAAAAAAAAAGAGAGACTGTTAATCATAGCATCATGTTAGATGTCAAATATCTGAAACAAACACACAAAACCTAAAAGATTCACTCATATACATGCTGTTTTATAACTTGCGTAATATCAGGAAAGTCCCATTAAGCAAACAAGAAAATCACATGCCATGTAAAGAGACAGAGAGAAATTTAAATAAGACGAGTTTTTTTTTCACATCTGCACAAAAACATTTAGAAAGAAATTCAGAGGAGTATTTGCATAAGTGTAAAATAAATTTGTATTTGTTAAAGTATTTGTCTAATCTTAAGGACAGTGTTCACATGTCCTGTTCAAGTTATGCAAATCAGCTGCACTTTGAACTTTTGTGTGATGTGTTTGAGGTCAAGCCGTAATGTTATATCCAACGCCTTTGTTCAACAGGACCGAAGATCATAAAGGAACGTCTCTCACTTCTCTAAAAAAAACTTCAACTGAACTAAGCAAACTTCCTACTGTACTTGCAGAGGGAAGTAAAGCTAAAGTGTGTCTTTTTTAAATTCTAAAATATTTTTCTACTAGTTTCATGTGCAACTACAGGTAAGACATGTATAAATTGGAGCATTTTGAGTTTTTAAAAACAGAAATCAGTAAAGAGCTGAATGAGTTTTTAAACAGTTGCTCATATTGATTCTGTTTGTTTTCCAACTGAAGCAAATGATAACCTTTTGATTTGTTTTTCACCAGACTTTACCTTGTTGAGTTTTCCTAACGAGGAGATGAGATCAGCCCATTCACTAGATGATTCAAAGTTCCGCAGCGCCTTCTCAATGACAGCTGCGTAACTGCGATAACGGTAGTCATTCTGAAGCTCTGCTTCCTCAGGATCCATCATGCCTCAGTCACGTCCCAGCATGCTTAGCATCTGTCTGTGAGACAAAACAGAGAAGTCAAGGAGAAACAGAAATCAGGAGAAATCCTCATGATTGTGCAAAAAAATAAATGCATCATAAAGTAAGGTGAAATCCTTGCTAATGACAAATAACTTTTTATATAGAAATGTATAAAAGGTGAATAGCTAAAGTGGTGCATGCTAAGGTAAGAGTAAGTCTGAACAAACCACTAACCTTAAGTATTAGACTGCGTGCTGCATACATAAATTACACTTCAAATCATTTGTGGCTTATTAAGGAGACGTGTGCTACTCTTCTAAGCAATCAGGCTTATGAGTTTTACCTCACGACCGATACACGGATGAAAAAAAAAATCAAAAATCAACAGTATATGGAAAAAGAGAACCACAAAATTTGTCTCTAATTTCTGGGAACTAAATAGTTCCCAGAAATTAGAGACAAATTTTGTGCTGAAATTGAAGCAAACCTAAAAGCAAGAAGAGAGCATCTTGTTATTGTGAAATGATGGGGGATTTAAATGATGCTGAACAAAATCGTGCCACAATAAATGGACAATTCCATGTATACCAAGTGCATCTATAACATGACACTATGGAACAGAGTTTATAGTTGTAAACACAGTGCCTGAAACATTGCACACTGCTGTTTAAAGGTTTGGGGTCAGTAAACCTCTGACGTTCACTAAGACTGCATTTATTTAGTAGTTTCTGTCATTTTATGTTTTAAAATGGAATTTATTCCTGTGAGTGCAAAGCTAAATTTACAGCAGTCATTACTTCAGTCTTCAGAGTCATATGATCCTTCAGAAACTAGAAATAACAAGAAATGCACCAAATCAGCATATTCGAATAATGTGTTGATTTGGTGCTCATTGTTATTCCCACAGTTAAAATTGATTAATGTTTTCTGGAAACATTTTAACCTGTATTTTTGATACAGGGAAAGTGCAAAAGAACCCCAAACTGCTCAAACAGTAGTGTAAATGCAATTTATAATTTTCCTGTACTCAATTTCTCATTTATTAAAAACAACAACAAAAAAAACTTTTGAATGGTAGTGTACACATATCAGGGGTGCCTTCTCTGAAGGGAGGCATTGCCTCCTGAAAAAATTGGATGATACTGAAATTGACAGTACAAAACTAAATCAAAACAAGTAGCATATAATCCACTCATTTTTCTAAAGTAATACTGTCCAACAGAGACATCAGCGGATTACAGAGGGACACAGCGTCTCTTTTGCCTCCCCTGAGCTCATTGTTCTCACAGAGGTTCTAATACATGCCATGAATGCAGGGGGTAATAGCAAACTACAGCTGACAAATCACATGAGAGGAGTCATCCATAGCACAAATCAGCCTGAATGAGTCAAAATGGATGGAATAATTGCAGAGCGATGACTCTGAACATAACCACTCTCAGTTAAATGACATACTGACAAAATAATTGCAGTAAATGCACCTGCATTATTCTGTGTTGGCCAGCTCATAAGCAGACATTACAAATAAATACACACCAAAAACAACAGACAGCATAAGATAGATTATGGTCTCTGATTAGATATGGTGACATCTGTTAGCTCTCTGGTGATAAAAGCCCTGAGAACGCACATACATGCATGCAAACACACACTGTAACACTTACATCTGTTTAGTCTGATGCTATGAGCATCAAATGGTTATTTAGAGATTTACAGAGGATTTAACAGACAGAAGCAAGCCCCAAAACACGTGCCTGATAAACACAAATCCACCCAAACAATCTGATTCATGTCTACTAGTGTCTTAATACTACCTGTTCAGCTTTCCGTTCTTATCATCCAGAAATGTACACAACAACTCCCATTATGGATTTAGACTCATTACAGCCCAATTAGTAAACTGCTGGATATCAAGTACTAATTTTAGTTTCGGCACTTCATTGAGACATCAAAGATATTCTGTGTCTGGCAGGGGGAGGCACAAGGCCAATAAAGGAAACACAAACATGCACACAATTATCCTGGCTTATGTTCTTAATATCATCAGCAGCTTACTGTCATTATAAATGCAGCTCATTAAAAATGCCACAAGGCAGCAGTTATGTCTTCAAAAATACACATACACTCTACAAAAAAGGCACAAAAGCTGTCACTGGTACCTGAAAAGTACATATTAGTATCTAAAGTGTACATAATAGCACCTGAAGGGTATAAAATTGTGCCCCAGTGACAGCTTTTGTACCTTTTTTTTCTGAGAGTGTGCAGAATTATAAATATTTAGTAGCATTATGTCTTTACTGTTACTTTCGATCAATTTAATGTGAATAAAGGTATAAGCTGAATTATTAATTATTTAAAAGAAAAAAAAAAAAACTTACTGACCTCAGATTTTCGAATGTTAGTGTAAATGTCATGTAATCACCCATTTCCAGTGCTCAATTCATGCACCCCATACTGTGAACAATCTCTGCTTTCTAAAGCAAGGAGACAGGATTGATTTGTCGGCCACTCTGCAAAGCACATACAAAATCAGCTCTCCCTAGGCCATGTATTTATGGTACAAAGTTGCACACAATGATATTGATCTATTGATCTGGTCATTAATAGTTCTCCTCTTAGCAGCATACCAGTGAAAGCAGTGCACTGGGAGCCAGAGAAATGCACAGCAAGTGGATATAGATGTGCATGTGATAAATAAGTAGACCTTAATTTCAGCAGTTATAAAGGAGGGGTCTCTGCTACACTCCTTTCACAATATTTGAGCAACAGTTTCATTGAAGCAACAGTGAAGCAACACAACATACAGAGCTGTTATGTAACTCAAATCCGTCCTTGTTGCATCCAATGACTTCATGGCTACCACACAGAACATCATATCCATCACATGCATATTCATCCTAAAGAGTATTAAAACATCATTCTTTGACATTTAAACACAATGGACATTTTATATACATGTGGAAGGGAAAGTGTGGTTTTATGCTAGATGTCTGAATGCATTTGCATTTAAAAAAAAAAAAATAATAAAAATACTAAAAAGAAATTAAACGAAAGAAATGCACATTTTTAACAAAACATCTCTTTTGCCGCTAGAACAATAATTTGCAGCATCTGTTATCACATATAAAAGCCAACTCTGTTTGAACTACAGCCATGATTACAGAAATACTATTAGTACAATATGTGCAATAAACTACCTATTAAATTTTATGACATTCATTACAACATGTCATATGTTATTGTGAGAACTGAATGACTCACTCACTGCAGCAAAACAGGATGGTCGACAGATGACAGAGTCTCGTCCCAAATAACCGTACGATTTTAAATAAAGCGATTCTTTAAAAACAGTAAAAGACGAACGCGAAAGAGGAAAGATACGCCATATTAATATTCAAAGCTGTAGCCAGCATAAATCGAATCGCTCAGCTGATTTCCACCAAACAGTTCATTTGTGTACACTTCCTGATGGGCGGAGGGGGACGAACCATGCGGCGATGACACGGGGGTGTGGCGGTGGCATATATTATTGAACGCTTTTATTGCGTTTCTTAATTGTGTTGAGTTCGTGTAAAAAAAGATTATTATTTCTATTTATAATGAATTTGTTATCTGTTTTAGTGCTGGGCGAAATCACTGTATTTATTAGACAGTCATATTCTTTGCCAGCTTCACCCCATTCGTTGGTATCTTCCAGGATCTCATCTGTTTACTTTTCTCGCAGCAAGCTGTCACATTTTAAGGCGGCTGACCATCAGTGCTTTAGTGATAATAACGCATGACAGATTATGAAGCATAGATGATGTTTAATACGAGATGTAGCTGGATGACCATCAACTGAAAACATGAAAAGATGAATAGAGACTGTCAGACACTTATATATATTAATGTCACATATATAGTATCTACCATTCATTTTTATTTATTGAAAAATAAATTTTTTTTTTTATTCAGCAATTATGCTTTATCAAAAGTGAGAGAAAATTAATAATGTTATAAAAGACTTACATTTCAAATAAGAAATGTGTAACATATTTTCACTGTTTTCTGCAGATGCACCGCAAACACTTGTCTTAATTTGGTTTGCAAATTAAGGTTTCAGTAACGAAGCACTTATGACTGCTTGAAAAATGACAGTCCAGATACTGAATAGTATAGGTCAATAGGTTTCCATTTATCTTATGTGGTTATGCAAAGCAGCTTTTATCCTGCGACCTGTTTGAGTTCTGAACTTGAAGATAACACAGAGGTCTGCACTCTTATTTTGGGGTTAAAACTTGTTAGATATGCCAGGAATATTAAACATTTTGCACAGGACAGAAATAAAAAGCTCATCTGAAATGAGAAACGAGTACCATTTGAGTACACAAACTCCATGTACAAAATTTAGCAGGCAAAAGTCTGCACTCTTATTCTAGGGTTAAAACTTGTTAGATATGCCAGGAATATTAAACACTGTGCACAGGACAGAAATAAAAAGCTCATCTGAAATGAGTACCATTTGAGCACACTGATCAAACTCCGTGTACAAAATTTTGAGTTCCTGGCGCCCTCTTCTGTTTATCATGAAGTCAAAATATTAACTAGAGAAAAACGCTTGGTATGACAATGAAAGCACAACTATTTCAACTAAAGTTGAAATGTATTAATCAAGGGATAATTTAGATAATTATCTATTTCTAATCTTGGTATTATTAATGAAACAAATAGTAAAGTCAGCAGATAATCTTAAAACCTACTTAAAACATTTACCCCCAGTTTCATGGGGGGTAAGGTTTTAATATTAAGCCTAGTGCCAGGCTAAAATGCATGTCTGAGCTGTTTTAACTGAAAGAAATACATTAGTTTCATTGTTATGCATTAAAATGCACACTAGTACTGTTTTTACCTAAGGAATGTTTATAAAAGCTACTTAAATGTCCTAATTGAACTATGGCCTAAACCTGACGTCGAAACTGGACCTTAGAGACCAAAATGTTTAGCAGGTCAAGGTAAAAATTAAATTTATAAAAACCAAAAAAGGGACCCAATATAAATATAGTGTTGCTAATGCAAAACCCAATTTTAGTGTTTTACCCTCATCATTTTTCCACAACAATTAGAGCATGAATTTGTATTAGCACCCGCACACTGTGTTTTAGTTTAGGTTCTGTGGTATTTAGGTCATTAAAGATGGTATCATGTCATATTTCTTTAAACAACATATTTTAAAAATAACACAAGTTTAAATGTTACATAATATTTATTTTGAACACAACTGGACAAGGTCATTCAACTACACAATAGCAGAGAGAGGTTGTTCTTTCTTCATCCCCTGAATCTTGATTTGATTAGGTCTGGTCAGTCCACAGGACTTAGGTCTCTCTGATCAGCTTTGTGAGCTTCTGGATCTTTGTCTTGGTAGACATGTCCACATACTTATCACCAATGCTCACGATCATGCCCCCAAGGATTGAGGGATCAGACTGTGAGGAGGAGGAGGAAGAAAAACATATTAGGCATCTGTATTACATTACAATAAAAATAAGAAATCCTTTTGACAAAAACAATTATTTATTGTTCAATTTCACTAGGATGAGGAATCGACAAAACAAATACGAGCAAAAGACATTAAAGGTCATTTTCGAAAGGTTTTGGCTAATTCTAACTCAATGAGTAGGAACCATTTGCCACTCTTTCTCGGTTATGATACATTAGAAACGATGCAAAAAAAAGACTGATCAACTTTAGTGAAAAACAAATCAAAACATTATGCTGACCTGAATAAAATAAATATGTACTCATTTTCAAATTAGCACTTCAGAATAAAATGAAGCGCACTCTTTAGTACAAGCCCTCTTACCTTGGTCTCAAGTTTGATGGTCTCTCCCTTTGACAGGAAACCATTCAGTGCCACCTTCAGCTCTGCAAGATTAGCTTCATCCAGTGGCTGTTCATAGACACAAAGGTTTAATTCAAAACTTTGTGGAAAGCAAATTCAAAACCTTCTATGCAGACCAGAAAATCTTTTAAAACAAGACTTTAACAGGGTGTACAAAATGAATGCACAAATATAAGTATTTGTGCATAATTGTCCACAGGGCTTACCTGAGCGGTGGTGACTGAACATGTGACCTCTCCTCTGTGGGCACTCATCATTTTGCCAAAGGCTGTGATGACATCAGGGGTCAAGGTCAAGCGGCCATTTTCTGCTAGGACATCTGTAAACAAAAATGATTGTAAATATTCATAGATAATACACTTTCAAATCTATAAAACAGTCCCATCATTTTTTAAATGCTACTACTATCAATGCTTTTTGAATATAGGTCTCTATTCTACAGATATTTTAGTTAAGTGCAAACTTGTAAACTCGACTTGTATGTTTATATTTAATCGTATCAATTTTCATTGAATCCACCAGAGTAATAATGAGAATAATGGCTGATCAGAAAACTCACTGATGAGGTTGATGGTGATCGGGGAGAGTTTTGCCTTGGTCAAAGCATCAATGAAAGTCTTCTGTTTGACACTGCGCTTGACATGAGGGTTCATCACGATACCTGACAGCTTAGGATCCTTAATCAGGCTCTAAGAAGTCAGAAAATGAAAGGTGAACTATTGAAGCATTATGGGAAACAAGCAGAACGAAGACTGAAATCCACAGAGAAACTCACAGTTACACGGCCAAGTTCCTGTTCGACCTTATCGAGACTCTTCTGCTTGCTGGCAGCAGAGAACAGGGCAGTAGCATAACGACCCTCCACCCCATAGACCTGGATAGGGGGCTGAAAAAACATACTATGGTAAGAATACAGCATGCATAAACATACAGTGTGTAGTTACAGTGTGCATAAACAAAGAAATTTATATATACATGTACAAAAATGTGTAACTAAATTGTGCATTTGACCAAAATACCATAGTAAACACCAATCATATATTAACATGGGACATCCTGTGTTGTATAAAACACCATGTTTTAGATATTTTAGGTGAAACTGTGGTTACAATTTTATCTTTTGCAAGGGGTGCAAGAGATGTGAAACATATTTTTTTTTCCTTGCTATGAAAATGTTACTGTTTATATACTGGCACGAATTAATTTTCTTACCTTGACAAGTTTTGCTGCTGGCCGGATCACAGAAGTGCTAAATTGACGCACCTGTAGAGAGAAAATCAGAATAACTTTAATGCAATATATTTTTTTAAACAAATACAACACTCTCAATGACACGACCTGGTCAACCTATGCTCGTAATTTTAATAGTGTCACTCAATGCCTCCCACAACCAAGTAACGTTAAACTGCACCATACGATCACTTATACCGGTTTTAAAACGCATGTCCTATAGCATTTGTTAATCTTACTTGTGCATGCGGGGAGCAGAAACGCACCAGGCTTTTTTCAGATAAAACTAAATTAATTTATTTCGCAAAAACACAACTCAAAGGAGAGACGCTAACGAAAATTAAATTATTAGGCTTCTACAAGAGCACACGGTTTGAATGACTACATGTCGCAAATAAGAACTGGCTGTCAAGGCCTCGATTAGTTATCACAAAAATCGTTTTGTTTCGACTGGTCAAATCATTTCAGTTCCCAAAGATTACATATATCTAACTACACAAAACCAAACAGCTCGCGGTTTTACATAGAAATACCAAGGTTTTTTAGAAAGTCATACCTGCAGCCCAACTCCTATCGCTGCCATTTTCTCCTGCGACTGTGTAGGTCAAAAGCAGTGCGCGTGCGCGTAAGTCTGGGAACAAATACGCAAGAACTGCGCTTGTGCATTGTGGGAAATGTAGTTAGTCACATCAGTGGAAAATTACTCTGAAAGATGATGGGATACTTAACAAATAAAACGTTTGGAAACTTAATTCCAAATACGTATATATAACGTCCCCTTTTTAGTATTATTATTATTATTATTATTATGAATAATAATACTATTATTTTACCTTGTATGAATCAACTTGTTTAATAAAACGTTTTAAGTTAAAGCCTTAACCTATTTGTTATGTATATTAAGCAGCATAGCATTCATCTTAAATCTGGTGGCCAGTCCAAAATCAAATCAATTTAGGTTTACCAAACCTGATATACTGATTTGAATCTTGTATTGTAAAGTGATCAAGGTCATTGCTGACTGCAGGATTCCTTTAGCACATCTTTATTAATTTCACAGTCTAAAAAAAGATGTGTGCCCTCATTCATAAATTACATCACCTCACCTCAGTTGATTTGGAACAATACCTTTATCTTACGTTCTGCAATTTAACTGCACCGCACTTTTTCATCTATTTATTTTCTGTGAGGACAGATGCAGCTCAACCCATGAGCAAGTAGGTCAGCTGCGTATGACATCATGTCACAAATTTATCTTTTCACCCAGATACAGACTATTGATAAGGGTATAACATAAGCAATGAGCAATTGTGTTTATTTATGTGTTTTATGTCAGGTGCACCTGTGGAATGAGCAGAATGATCCTTGTGAATCTGTTAATAGACTAGAATTTGCTAATTCCTAATGATGGAAGGCTTTACAATCCATGCTGACTGACATGATAGCATGCATACAATAAAACTAAGGTAAACAAATCTAGTAAAGAACATTCTTAATGAGCACTGTAAACCCCACTGCTCATGAACCTTATGGTGAATTTCCAGATTGTTCTGCTGACAGCAAAACCTAAGAGGCTTAAATTTAGCCTTTCCACTGACTGCTTCTTCTTATATAAAAAGAGGGCGATTTCTAGTAGTTTCCAAAATTAAGGGACTACAAGAGGTGATAAGTCATGAAACAAAGGCCCTTACAAGACAAGCTCTTATGAGATGCAATAGGCGTGGTTAAATATGCAAAGTACCCCCATGTCCACGTCACGTTTACAAACCACGCACAAGGGCGTTTACAGCGGAAGATAAGGAGTTGATGTACGTTTATAAAAGCCGCGTTTGAGTCACCATTCATTCCGAAGAAATGAAATCTTCCATTTCTGAACTTTTAAAGCTCTCTTCTGACAACAAACTTATTCTGCATCCTTCCGCGTTGAAGCTGTCAGAAACTGATGTAGGTGATCACTTCGCTCGGAGCTCTTCCTTCATTCCACTAACACGCGTTGATCAGTTCTTTGCTTCAAGACTTCATCATGAAAATGGTAAGTTGTATCTCAAGTGTAACTACTGTATTAATCAAACAGGAATTTTGAAGGCAACCAAACCAAGAATCCGTGCAAACACGGAATTGTAAAGAGACTGCATTTGTTGCAGCATACAGATGCGCCATATTTGAAAAATTTCGTCATTTAGTAGTAAATACGTGAAAGATAAATAATAAATAGATTTCTAAAATGCTGTTTTTCGTCTTGAATTACATGGGTAGTTAATTTAAAATTAATTTAAAACAAGGAGGCGTGACAGCTTGATCACCATTCACCTCTATTATTTAGCTTGCATGAATGGTGATGGAGGCTGTTCGTAAGAGGTAAAGGTTTTGGGGGTGAGTAAAAAAATGACTGTGTTGGTCGCTATTAAAATTATTCAACATAAAGCATCGTTCTTTCCGGCGAGCGGTCCTTCTAGAAATTTCGCAGGAGTCGCAGTGGGTTGGTGGGGCAGCTTGTTATCCTGTCACTCAATGTCGTAAAATTCCACTCAGAGCGAATCGATACACGACATGAGTATCAATAAGCAGTGCAATAATGCAATAACAGTGTAATAATTTTGAAGCAGGGTAGATTTAGTCACACAGGTTTAGATCTTTGTCCTGTATTTACTGTCAGCTCTTTTTGTTTATGTTATCTGTTAAAACAAATAGTCGTTGCCATTGGATGCTCGAGCACATTTGAGGTTGTAGTGAGGTAAGTTGGCTGCAAGTGGAAAATTTCCTCTTTGCCCACCCCTCCTCCTACCAAGTCTCTTTTCTCTTTTTTTCTTGGCCAACCAGAGGATCTGTAAGGAGATTATCCCAGTCTGGCTGGTTGTTGTTAGATTTAAAGGGGTAAATAAAGGGATCTGATGTTCATTCAGAAATGAAAATCATGTCATAATTTACTCCTCCGTTTTGAGACTCTTTCTTGGAGATGTTAGGCAGAATATTTGTGTATTTTCTATACATCACACGTAATAATGACCAACACTGTCATCTTTTTTTTGTTCCACGAATGACATGAGGTCAGTAAGTGATGACATAATTAGGTTCTCTGTCCCTTTAACACCTAGTTTACAGTACTGACTTAATATTTTGTCATTTGTGATGTGTTGTCAGTTATGATAAATTTATAGCAACGCCGATGAGCAAATGCAACCTGATAACATCAGCACAGGTTGTGTCATACAATTACAGTATCATGTGTGATGGTTGTGTTCTGATACATAGATAAGGCCATGACGGAAAAGTACAGGTGTAATCGTAATACGTGTACAGTTTCAATGCATATGCACATGTCTTAGAAATATGTATAGGTGAAAATCTATGCAGAGCATAACCTACCTGGTTTATAAAAAGCTTGAGCTATGAAAAGCCCAATATTTTTCTCACTGTATGGATTTAACCTAGATAGGCAATAAGAGATTTTCTTTGGTACGGGTTGAGCTGTAATGTAAGAGGAATAGAGCTGGCATTGTTCTGACAGCATAAATCAGTTGCATATGTGATCTGCAACTTAAATGAGTTACAGGACCCATTTCACAGTAATACCAATAGGTGGCAGTAGTCATTTCGTATTGACATTCCTTGAGATTTTTTTTTTTTTTGGTTATTGGCATTACCATCGGTAGTTTGTTACGATTGATGACTTTTAAATCTTTGTTTCTCATTTCTGCTTTAAACCTTAACATTAATAGGACCGAACTGTTTGGATAGTTGTCAGGGCTGTTGCAGTCTGACCTTTAGCTTGCTGTTAGATGGGATTTTAAGCTAGTGGTTAGAATCAACCAGTGTAGTGTTATGCAGTAATCTGCCCTGTGATTCACAAGGACTTAGTGCCTGAAGTCCGAGTTGGTATAGTTTTCAGATGGCAGAGCAGTGGATTGGGAACTGATGGCACATTTGCGTATGTCTATGTTATGCAAGCAATAAAACCATTTACAAAATGTGAGCTGAATTCTTATACATGTTCAAAGTGAGGGCTAAACAAATTTGGGATAAACGGTTGTTTTCATAAGGATTAAAAGGAGTAAATGATTATTATAATGATTGTTTGTTGATGCCATTCTATTATCATATATTTGAAAATAGAGTAAGTGAATTAAACAGTGTTTTTATTGCTTTTATTAATTTCTTCTAAGGATGCACTAATATTAAAATTCTATATGAATTTAGTCAGTGTGACATTATAATGTATAGTTATATTTAGTTATATTTTGAGATTCGCTGAGGGTTGAATTTAACAGTGTTTTACAGTGTTAAGTTTTTCTAAATGCAAAATAGGGAAAATGAGCAGATCCAATATTGTTCAATACCAATAAATTGATAAAATGTTATCTAATCTGGTAATACTATTTATATATTGTGCATTCTTTTTTTTTTTGCCTTTGTAAATGATTGTCAATGTTGTAAATAAAATCTTTATAAAAATGCTTTTTCCTGTTTTGTGGTGATTATAGTCAGTGGCCTGTAATAATGAATGGGATGGGGAAATTCTGTCATCAGCTTTAGTATTTTGATCCACACTTGATCTAATGCATGCCCTGTTTCTCTCTCTTTCTTTCTGTGTTTGCTGTCTTGCAGGAATGTAAACTCTTGCCATTTCTAGACCAGAAGCCAGAGACATCCTCCCCAAAATAACTCTTGTGCTTCATGAGAGCACCGTTGGATTACCAATCAAATCAAAACCAAACACAAACCAAATAGAAATCCATCTGACAGACGGCGGATGCATCAGTTTCCTTCTAGAAAGACAGCAAACCAAAGGAATAAGAGATTTTATGTGCTTTTGCTTGCATTTTTACCCAAATTTTTTTAGACAATTGCATTTTGAACTTTCATAACAGCTTAAACATGTTAAAAACGGGACCAGCGATGGAGGCAGCGGATATTGCAGTTGTAGCACTTTATTTTGTTCTCGTGCTCATAATTGGTCTGCTCACCATGTGGAAGGCCAACCGTAGCACCGTCAGCGGCTACTTCCTGGCTGGTCGAACTATGAACTGGGTGGTGATTGGTGCCTCGCTGTTTGTCAGCAACATCGGCAGTGAGCATTTCATTGGACTTGCTGGTTCTGGTGCAGCCAGTGGTTTTGCAGTAGGCGCCTGGGAGTTCAACGCCCTCCTGCTTCTGCAGCTGCTCGGTTGGGTGTTCATCCCAGTGTACATCTACTCTGGAGTTTACACCATGCCAGAGTACCTCTCCAAGCGCTACGGGGGCAGGCGGCTAAAGGTTTACTTTGCCGCCCTCTCACTTCTGCTGTACATCTTTACCAAACTCTCAGTGGACTTGTACGCAGGAGCTCTTTTCATCCAGGAGTCTCTTGGCTGGAACCTCTACCTGTCAATCATCTTGTTGATCTCAATGACCGCCTTGTTGACAGTAACCGGTGGACTGGCTGCCGTGATCTACACGGACACTCTACAGGCCGTGCTCATGATTGGCGGTGCAATGACCCTTACTATCATCAGCCTGGTCAAGGTAGGCGGTTTGGAAGGGGTGCGGGAAAAATACATGGAGGCGATCCCAAACGTCACAGCCATCCTGGCTAACAGCAACTTCAGCTTCCAGTACACAAACTCCTGCCGAATCCATCCCAAGCCAGATTCCCTCAAGCTCCTACGAGGGCCGCTGGATGAGGACATCCCTTGGCCAGGGTTCATTTTGGGTCAAACGCCCTCATCCATTTGGTACTGGTGCGCTGACCAGGTCATCGTCCAGAGAGTGTTAGCCGCCAAGAACATCGCCCACGCCAAAGGCTCTACGCTTATGGCGGGAATGCTTAAGATCCTTCCCATGTTCATCATTGTTATTCCAGGAATGATCTCAAGAATATTGTTCCCTGATGAGCTTGCATGCATCGGACCAGAGCACTGCTTGGCTGTGTGCGGCAGTCAGGCTGGCTGTTCCAACATCGCCTACCCTCGGCTGGTCATGACCGTGATGCCAGTGGGTCTCAGAGGGTTGATGATGGCTGTGATGATCGCCGCCCTCATGAGTGACCTAGACTCGATTTTCAACAGCGCCAGCACCATCTTCACATTGGACATCTATAAAATGCTGCGTGAATGCGCCTCTTCCCGTGAGCTGGTAGTCGTCGGCAGGTTTTTTGTGATATTCATGGTGACTATTAGCATTGCTTGGGTGCCTGTCATTATTGAGATGCAAGGCGGCCAGATGTACCTCTACATCCAGGAAATGGCAGGATACCTCACACCTCCTATTGCCGCCCTCTTTCTCCTTGGAGTCTTCTGGAAACGTTGCAGTGAGACCGGCGCATTTTGGGGTGGCATGACTGGGTTCGTACTCGGCACTACCCGCCTCTTCCTTGGTTTTATATATCGTGAGCCAAAATGTGACCAGCCGGATGACCGGCCGACTTTCATCACGCACGTCCACTACATGTACATTGCCGCTGGCCTGTTTTGGATATCCGGGCTGGTGGCTGTGTGTGTCAGTCTGTGCACATCGCCTCCAGAAGAGGAGAAGATCAAGCGTACCACAATCTGGGGCTTGAAAGAACTTAAGCGCCTACCTGTGACTGAACGAGAGGAAATGTACAAACTCACTAATGGCAGTGGCGACGGTGTTCTAAAGAAAGACGTTCCTGAAGATGTCCAGAAGGAGAGATGTCTTGATGGGGCTGATTTGAAACTGCTTATGCCCTCCCCTTGTGACCAAGATCACATGACCCCAAGCACAGAGGCATCCACACCAATGGAGCTGTATGCCAACGGTCATGCAAATCTTGTAAAACAGAACAATCAAGGCAAGTGTGGAGATGATGAGAGCTGCCTGCAAATGTTTGACTGGATTTGTTGTCACAAGGAGAAAACGTCCGTCGCCGAACCCAAAGTCATTAAAGAAGATGAAGGAGTTATTCGTGAAATGCTTCACGAACCTCCAAAGATCAAGCTCTTATTGAACTTCGGCCTGGTATTTGTCTGTTTGCTGGGTGTTTTTATGTTTATCTACTTCTCCTTGTAATATGCTGATCTTGCAGTACCGTAAGGCCTGTGTGAACGACAGCACATTTATATGAACTATTTGTTATTGCAAGCCATTTAGGGTCTGTAATATTTACAGTGTGGTTTATTTTCTTCCTTTTAGGGACTCTTAAGTATTTTGAATCATACTGATAGAAGTTATTTATTCCTTCACCTTGGCTCTGTCACACCTTTTTGAAAATATTAAGCTATTCTTTGTGGTATGTTGATGACCAAATGCATTACTGAAACTGTAGCTTTTTATAGTTAATATTTGGTTGAGCTAAGGCAGTGATTTTTCAAACTGGTCTGGCGAGCATCCCCAACGCTGCACAATTTGTAGGTCTCTCATATGTGACACACCCATTCCAGGTCTTGCCGTCTACTAATTAGCTGATGAGTTGAATCAGTTGTGATAGATGAGGGAGACACAGAAAATGTGTAGTGTTGGGGGCGCTCGCAGGACCGGTTTGAAAACCACTGAGCTAAGGTAATGTAGGATACACTATTTCTTTTCATTGGTAAATTTTGCCTTAATGTGTGTACTCCGCCAAACCGAAAAGCGGTTAGTTTTTTTCCCACAAGTCAAGTTTTTTTTTTTTTTTTTTTTAACAGACTCATATAATACATAAATATATGAAGAAGTTGTCTTTTATATGTGCATTTGTAATTGTAAGCACACTGTTAAGTCTACCAAATTTCTAAACCTTGACCTCACTTGTAAATTTCTCACTTGTGTAACTGGAGTAGTGTTTCTAAAGTTTTAACGTTAAATTGAAATTGTGAAAACGATCAATTTTCAGTTAGAAAAGGTGAGAAATTTATTATGATGTATGATGATGATTTATTTAAAACAAAAACTTTTGTTTAAAAAGATGCCATATCATTAAGGTGTTGTGCCGTCAAATACGAGTATTTAGGTCCGTACAATTAAATTGTAACTGTAACCGTATGTAAATTGCTGTGTGTTTCTGCACTTTCATGTCTTTGTATTTATAGCTACTTTCATTGGACAAAAAAACACCAAAATGCCTTTTTTGCAGAGCATTTGAGCAAAGCATAAGCTGTAAAGACACTGCTTTGTCTTCATTTTGGGAATATAACATTTACTGTGGAAAAAAAAAAAAAGACTTCCAATATGTTATCGCAACAAAACAACTCAACTATGAAATGCACAGACTGCTAATATGGATGTTACTTAATGACCATTAGAACCGTTACAGAAAAGACTTGAGAACACTGTTATTAATGTGTTAAAAACTGATATCATAACTGATATTATGATATCCCAAAACATAAAGACTGGGATGTCCAGTCTTTTGATTGCTGCGCAAAATAGTATCTTGTTCTTCTAGAAGAAGAATTCGATTGTGGCTGCAGTAACAGGCATTGCCTGTTGTTGATCTGCTGTTGAATGCACTATTTGTTCAGACAAAGAGGAACTGCTGGGTGGCCTTAGTGAAAATGTGACAGCCGTGAGGGATTTTCTAGACAGATTTAACTTATTTTTTTAAGCACAAGTTCACAATGTTGGTTTAATACCTTCAAAAGCTAGTAATTGTCATGAAATGTGACCCAAAGGTGCAACATTTGCAAGTATGTCATAACTCATATCTCATATATCTTGAAAAAAATTCCCCCCAAAAATAAGACGGGGATAAAGACGTTGGAAGGCTATTGTTTTACATTGTAAATTTAAAATCTGTTTAAATCACTGAGTATAAATCAATTTTTGTACAGATAATCTCTTAGGTACATGACTAAAAAGAAAATGTTTAATAGAGATCTGTTCTTTTACATTTATTTTCTCAAAATGAATGGTTTGGTTTTTGACACTTATGGTCCTTGTGAATGTTACTGTGATTCCTATTTTTTTTTTAAAAAAATTTTATCAGTTCATCTTTTTCTAATTTGTAGAAGCCATTCTCAATCTCAGAGTGAAAGTATACAGCCATGTCATTGCTTAAACTGTAGGTATAAAGGTATATTTACAAAGTTTGGGAACTGTTGTAATTGTGTAAGGCCTAATTGATTCAGAGAATTGTTCTCTGAATCAGTTAGATCATCCATACCTGACATGATCTCATTGAATTGACAAAATTGTCAATTTTCTTTTTTGTTATAGACTTTATGCTCCAACAGAACATCATTTAGCACAAATTGAACACTTGGCAGTGTCATACTTTAACTACTACTTGCTTAGGGATGTGGAAGTGGTTGTTGGTTTTGGATACACCACAGATTTTCAAACCAACAACCCAAAGTTTTTGAATAATTTACCCATGTATTTACTAGTGAAATGATGGGGTCTTTTTTTTTTGAAGGCACTATGTTTGTGTTTAATAATGTGAATTTTAATCGACTGTTACGTTTGATTTGATTTAACGTCACACTCTAAGGATACTTATTTTAACATTTTTTTTTATGACAAAAGGGTTTTGTGTTTATGTGGTTTGTTTTCAGTAGCTCATGTTTTACATTTGTATTGAATGGTGTATAGATTCCATATATTTCTGTTGTGATTTTTAGAGTGTGTACATTTCTTATGATCCCTTGTGTTGCAGAAATCGGGCTTTATCGATTCATTGTGATGAGTTCCATGAGCTAAAAAGATGCATATGGAGTTTATTGCTTGCAATCTCTGATCTCATCAGAAATACGAAAATGATTTGTACATTGTACATCTGCTACTTTTATTATCAAAAGTTGCAGATGAATAAAAAGACATTCATTTGAGAAGGACAAACTGTACTTGGTTATTTGACATTAAATCTTCTATATTGTACCATTTACTTGCATGTTGTTGGGTTTTTTTTTTTCTTTAGTTAATTTATCACATTCCAAACAACTGACTCTGTTTTTCCAACTGAAACAGTACCGCATTTCAAAATGAGAGTTTTACAGTCTTGTTCATCTGTCATGCATGGCTCCGTAATGTCTTGTAGAGATGATCATCCTGTCCTTGTAACAGTAATTGACAAAACACTGTCATCAACATACTACATAAAGTTTAGTCCTGTTATCTACTCCATATTCTGCATAAATATGACAATCCATCTACAATAATGAAGGCATTTACTTCCACACGCACAAGCACAGCTGAAGTCAAAAGTTTATATACACCTTGCAGAATCTGCAAAATGTTAATTATTTTACCAAAATAAGAGGGATCATACAAAATGCATGTTATTATTTATTTAGTACTGACCTGAATAAGATTTTTACATTTTTGTGTATTTGAACACTTTCGAACAATGACTCTGATTTTGAGATCCATATTTTCATACTGAAGACAACTGAGGGACTCATATGCAACTATTACAGAAGGTTCAAACGCTCACTGATGCTCCAGAAGAAAAACGATGCATTTAGAGCTGGGGGTGTAAACTTTTGAACAGAATAAAGATGTGTACGTTTTTCTTTTTTTGCCTAAATATCATGTTTTTTTTCATTTAGTACTGCCCTTCAGGGAAGATGCCAGTTTCCCAGAAGACAAAATAAGTTAAATTTACCCCGTTTCCTTCTGAAGCATCAGTGAGCATTTGAATCTTCTGTAATAGTTACATATGACTCCTTCAGTTGTCCTCAGTGTGAAAAGATGGATCTCAAAATCATACCGTCATTGTTGGAAAGGGTTCAAATGCAAAAAATGCTGAAAAACCAAAGAATCTGTGGAATCCTAAAGGATTTTTCTGAAGAACAGCAGGCAGTTTATTTCTTTGAAATGAATTGTACAGCGCAAGTGTTTTGCAGCGTTCACTCTCTCTCTCCACAGCATGACAGTTTGTGTCTGTGCAGTACTTTTCCACTGACAGCTTTCATTTAATTTGCATTCAGATGTATGTTAGGAATGGAGGTGACTAAATGGAAAACTTTCTTGAGGATGAAAATGCGTAGGTGAATAATTGTTGTGAACTTACCTCCACCTTGCACCTTTGTTTGGCAAAGCCTGCAGGTTGTTAATAGGGTGTGTCAATGCTCTATTTGATGTTTCTGAGAAAGGAAAAAACGGGAACAATGTTCCAAGAATCTGTTTTCACTACATTCATAATACATGATAATTACAATGTAAATGCGGTAAGCTCTTCAAACGAAGCCGATGCAGTGAATCCTTCAGCTTGGCGTTTCACCTGTATGGGAGATCCAACATTCCTTGTCAAAAAGAAGGGATAACCTTATCTAACCTGAGTTTAGCACTAATAAGGGCAGCTTCTCTATCCATATCTGGTTAAAACGTATCAATGAGCAAAGAAACAAAGTATTACAACAGGACTGCTGAACTTGAGACTGATGCCTCATGAGAATAAATGCAGTGGAACATGCAGTGGAAAGTCTGATTGCATCCATTCAGCAGACAATAATTTACTTCTTCCGTATCACTCAGCCTAACAGCAGCTTATCAGATATAGAGCTGTTCTGTGAAAATGTATACCTGTTATTTGCTCCTCTCAATGTCACTATGACCTCTTTTTCTATCTCTGTATTTCCTCCTGAGGCTGGTGCTGCTACTACAGACAGTGGAAAAGTACTGGCAAAACAATACCGTGGGCTGCTCTTTGTTCATTGTTGCAGCCAGAGAGCAAAAGTGAAAAACAACAAATCTATTTCAACATGAATTCGACATGCACATTTGGACTGACCGCTTCATTTTTGCAACCAAAGCTCATAGCTGTGGGAATTGCACTCATAGCAGAATGTGTCACTCCAGTTAACAGCCCAGAATAAGAGAATGCACTATGCAAGTAAATAAGGTGCAAAAAAGGGTGATTTTATTTTAAGATGATTTTTTATTGTTTTTCAGGTTGACATTTGTATGAACTAGCTGTTTTGTTGTTGTTGTTGCTGTTTTATTGAAATTGCTGCAATTACTTGCCATTTCAATTCTAACATTGTAGTCATAATGCAATAAAAAAATTAAAACAATGATAAAACACAGTTTTCTCCAACAGGGTTTGGACATCATATTATTGTGGTACTATTTTTATTTGCAAATATAAAATCTGACAACCACCACACTGAGGCATGATTCAACATAAAATGCAAATGTAAACTCAAGCATTTGATTATGAAATGACTCATAATAGCATGTCTTTTATGTTGCTGAGAACATGTTCAAGCATGCAATTTCTGTTATCCTGTAATTCTGGATATATATACATATATATATATAATAAATGCAAAAGTATTAGTACATCTTAATAGTACATTTAATTTTATTATTATTATTTATTTATAATTAAATTAGGTTCCAATTTAGGATATATATATATATATATATATATATATATATATATATATATATATATATATAATTTTTGTTTTTTTTGTTAAAGAAAAGATACTGGAAATCTCATGGTACTGGTGACATTTTTGCTAACCCTAAAACACAATGTAATGCAAAAGTGCAATTTGAAAAGAAGGTAAAACTGTGTTTACGTATTTTTACAGTTTTTATATTGTTGTGTATATATCAACTATTGTGTAAATACTGTCGTATTATGAAAATACCATCTTATTTTTTTTTTGTTTGTAACTGTTTTAACTGTTGTAAATTTTTTCAGAGAAGGGACATTCGGTGCTGATTTGATTTTTGTTAAATGTCTTGAAGACATTTGTTTTGTTTTGGCAATTGCTATGTATAAAAATGATAATTAACCTCAATATTGACTTATGGTATTCTTCATAATTGCGGTGGTATTTTAAGTGATCTGAATCATATAACATGAACAGTCCCTCAAAGACAACATCCTTGTCAAGCCCTAATGTAAACCTGTCACAGGCCAGGGCAGAGACACATGGAAAACAGGCATTGTTCAGCATCTAATATGAAGAACAATACTGTTCTCCACCCCAACCCACACCAAAACAAACACAGATGCCACACATTCCCAAAATTCAATATAGATGGCCAGTTAAGCGGTTTTGGCATGCAGGAGATTCCTCAATTTATGAAATTATTCCACAAAAAGGCATCTGAATGGAAAAGGAAAATATATATGGATGCTATGTTAATCAAGAGGCTTTAGGAGTGAGGTCGGGCCTCTGGTAACAGACCTCAGAGGAGCCGCTGATGCGTCATCATTAGAGGACCAAACCGGTTTAGAACACATATTTAACTACTGATCGCTACTGAAATTACTATTTGAATTGAGAGGAGTAAAGATGGATAGATAAGATCATCTTACATCTGCTCTTGCTGCCTGCATAAGTGATCATTTTCAACCAATGACCAGTCATTTCCATAAGTTCTCCTTCATCTCACGCTGCTGTTTTTCTGCTCCAGCACTTTGGAATGTCACATTACTCCACACCCCTCAGGTCACTATATTGCGTTACATATTAAATCGCCCTTTTGATTCTAATCATTAACTGCCCTTTTTAAGATTGGTGTCCTTCAGTGTATAATGCAGATGCATGCACCTTCTACACTGGTTCTCGTTTAATTAGTCAAACATGATATAATTAAAGACATTTCTAAAACAAGTAAATATAAAGTGTAGAGTTTAGAATTGCCTTGCAATAAGAAAAACAGATATTTCTTGCCCATCGTTTATTTTCCCAATGAGCTTTGGCCTGTTTTTATGCATAGCAGTCTGCTATTTTCAGAAATTAAAATACGCAAAAAATGGTACAATGGAAAAAGCCAGAAGGGTGGAGGGTAAAGAGGGTGTCACCGATGTAACATATGTACCGACAGAAACTGGGTGAGGCATGATGACGCTAGAGGGGACAGACTTCATGGAAAAGTACCATACCACCTTTGTACTTTTTAATTTCTCACCTCAACCTTCTCAGCTTTTTCTGACAAATCAATTGAAACCTTGTGAAGAGTTGCAGAAAGTGCAGAAACTTACCAGAAGCTAAATATTTTAATATACACTACCAGTCAAAAGGTTTTGAACAGTAAGATTTTTAATGTTTTTTAAAGAATTTCAAGAGTTGCATTTATTTGATCCAAAATACAGCAAAAACAGTAATACTGTGAAATATTTTACTATTTAAAATGTTTTTACTATTTAAAATGATAAAGACATTTGAAAGTGAAAAATGAAAGTGAAAGTGACGACGTATTGTCAAGTATGGTGATTTAACCCATCATGAGTGCACACACACACACACACACACACACACACACACACTGTGAACGCACACCCGGAGCAGTGGGCAGCCATTGCTCCAGCGCCTTGAGAGCAATTGGGGGTTCAGTGCCTTGGTCAAGGGCACTTCAGTCATGATATTGAAGGTGGAAAGAGCGCTGTACATTCACAATCCCCACCTTCAATTCCTGCTGGTGCGGGAATCGAACCAGTGACTTTTGGGTTACAAGCCAGACTCTCCAACCATTAGGCCACGACTGTTACAAAACATTTTCTTTTTCAGATAACTTTATATTCATCAAAGAAACCAGAAAAAAAAATCTACTCAGCTGTTTTCAACATAATAATAAATGTTTTTTGGGCAGCAAATCAGAATATTAGAATGATTTCTGAAGGATCATGTGATACTGAAGACTGTGGAATGATGCTAAAAATTCAGCTTTGAAATCACAGGAATAAAATGGTTTTAAAGGGGTCATCGGATGCCCATTTTCCACAAGTTGATATGATTCTTTAGGGTCTTAATGAAAAGTCTATAATATACTTTGGTTAAAAATTCTCAATGGCTGTGTAAAACACCCTTTTTAATCAGCTCTGCAAAAATCATCCCATTCTGGTCGAGGCTGCTTTTAATGAAAATAAGCTCTGCTCGCCCCGCCCCTCTCTTCTCTCTGTGGATTGAGGAGCCTGTTTACTTTAGCTGCATTTAGCAGCTAAACTTGCTAACTAGTACATTATTAGGAAAGGCGATCGCAAAGAAAAAAAAACCTTATACTCACTTCTGCTGTAAGTGAAGCTGGATCATGAATGATTTGCGCGAACACAGACGGATATTTAGATCGGGAGGCGCTTTCCCTTCACAAACAAACATAATCTACTGCATTTTCAGCAGCTCAGATGTCGGGAATAAATGACGACCACTATGTTCATTATTACCATATATATATCCAGCAACACAACACCTCAATCGCTCAATCGGACATATTCTTGTCTAATTTACATCCCTGCTCCGGCATGGAAACAAAGAGGTTGGACTGTGACAGCTGATCTGAGGTAAAACGCTCATGTCAATCAACTATCGTGGGAGCGGCCTCTGTCGGTGTGACGCCACAACGACAGGCATCGGAGAATGGCTCGATTTTAAAAAGGGGATATTATTTTTACAGATTAATTAAAAACCACTACATGGATTTTTATCATTATAGGGTAGATTTGTACATACACTGCCAACACACATTAATGTTCAAACAACACGTAAAAGTGAACTTAGCGATGACCCTTTTAAAATATATTTAAATAAAACGGTTCTTTTAAATAATAAAAATATATCTAAATGTTACTGTTTTTGCTTTACTTTGGATCAAACAAATGCAGGCTTGGTGAGCAGAAGAACCTTCTTTAAAAACATTAAAAATCGTACTGTTCAAAAACTTTTGATTGGTAGTGTATATAAGGGAGAATGAGGTGATTTGAGCATGTGGGGGAGTTGAGCCACCCCTAGACAACCTTAAACAAAATTGGTGATGTGACCACATATATATGAAGAGATGTCCATTTTCCTCACCCTGTGATGGAGAGAGGCTCATGGGATAATTGGCAACATTTAAGTTCTAAAGGTTTTTCTGCTGTTCAGAGTGATTTTTTATGTTCAAAAACTGATGCTTCATGTGTCTGAACAATTACAGACAAATCTAAAAAAAATGCCACACGTGTGTTTGTGATAGCACACCATGAGACCAGCTATGTTGTTATTTTTATTGCACCATGCTCCCCGTCTGTGTAATTCATAAACATGCATTTATTATGCACAGTATCAATCAGATGACTGACTTTTAAACGAGTACGTTTTCTGTAAAGATAACAGGCTTTTACTAATAGTAAAATGATTATTTGCAAAGGCCAGCACCGGAGCACGAACCTCCACCCTCTTCTCCGGTAGCACCAACTTATTCGCATTTAAAGCGTCAAACACAAAAACGACGTGTTTTGTCTCACCCTAAAAGTGGCAATTTTAACAAGCAATAAAAATTATCTATCGGGTATTTTGATCTACAACTTCACATACACTCTCTGGGGACATCAAAGACTTATTTTACTTTCTGTAAAAAGGAGTATAATAGGTCATCTTTAATTCTTCATTTAGAAGTTTTCGTTTTGAAAATTTTAAATAATTTAAAAAATGCCTTCAAAGTTGTGAACTGTATCTTTATATAGCCATCCATCCATTCATTGTATTATCCAAACCTCTTTGTCCTTATTAGGGTCGTAGGGAGCTGGAGGCTAACCCAGCGTCTTGAGCCACAGGTAGGAAAACACCCTGGATGATGGCCAGTCCATCACAACACACACACACACAGATTTTGAGAAGTAATTTTTGCTGAATTCCTCTTTCTTAGATATATCATGTAGTGAAAATGTTCAGTTTTACATCAGCAAATAAGAGAGAAAGAAAAGAGAGAGAGAGAGAGAGAGTTTCTAAATAAATGATGGTAAAGCACAAATGACAGTATTAGAAGTGATGATTTTATTGCGTAAGATCTATGTTCAGAATAGAATAAGCAGGGTAATACAAGCAGGATATATCAGTAAATCATTACACTGGGTTCTCAGGCTAACACGCAAATGACTTGGCTCAAACATGAACTGTACAAGTTTGGACACCCCTGTTTTAAAGCAATTCAATGTAACTTTTGGCGATCTAGCAGGTGAACATACAACTTGGACATTTTGGTATTCTTTTCTGTGTGATTCTTTTCTTGAAGAATCCACCTTAAGTACCACCTTAAAATAAATAAATAACCAAGGCAGGATATCCAAAATATATATATTATATATATATTATATATATAATATATATGTACACACACACACACACACACACACACACACGTTTGTTTTTGTGAATTGTGGGGACTTTCCATAGACTTCCATAGATTTTATACTGACCAAACGATATTGTCTAACCCCTAACCCAACCCTAACCCTGAACCTACCCCTTACAGAAAACATGTTTGCATAGTTACACTTTCAGATAAACATCATTTACTATTTTTAGTATTTTTTTAACATTGTGGGGACCGCAGGCCGGTCAAAAATTTCAGGTTTTACTATCCTTGTGGCAAAAACAAGTACACAAACACACACACACACACACACACACACACACACACACACTCACTCACACATATATAGCTAGTTCAGGCGTGTTTGATTGGGGTTGGACTCAGAACTCTGCAGGACAGTAGTTCTCCAGGAGCAGCTCATGATACTGTGTTTCTGCTCCAGTAACTGCTAACGTAATTTTATACCCCCACCCCTCAGGTCACGCATTAAAATGTCCCTTTGATTCTAATCAGTAGCAGTGCTTTCTAACATCAAAATGTTCTTACGATAATGCATCGTGCCATTTCATTTGCATGCATTTTCTACACTGGTTCACTTCAGAACCTCTTGTGTGTAAACCAAATAAACAATCTCTTGAAAATGTGTCTGTTTTTAAATGAGAGAAAAGCAAGGAAAAGTGGAACTGATGCAGTGTATGGGACATCTGACTTTGCTTACTTGTAATCTTCTGCATTTTTAAACATGTCATTTTCCAGTGGAAACTCAAATATTTCCATCACCTTTCCCCCCATTTTCTCTCTCTCTTACTCCATTTCTCATACTTTTTCACTTCGTCCTTGAGTATGTCTTAAAGGAGCAATGTCATACCCCTTCTGTGTGGAAAAGAGAAAATTTAGTATGCATCTGCAGAGACAAGCATTAGTATTTAGTATGCATCTGTATCCGAAGAGATCACCCATGTGTCGAACTCATTCATTAATCAATTTAAGTAGTACATATACTAATACACAAGCATTTGTGATTCAAAATCATTTGTTGTTTGTAACTTATTCATAGAGTATCACTTGGTTTAAATCTGAAACTGAAAAAACTAAGAGAGAAATGATGACCATTACATAAAGAGATAGAAGAGATTGAGAGGTTGTAAGTTCAGTGTTGCCAGTAATGTGGACACTTTAAGAAAAATCCACAGCATTCCACAGCAGTACTTGAATCAAACAATATGCCTCTGTGTTTGTGAGGTATGCTAAATTGCTTAAAATGTCAGTGCACACAGACCAACACAGAAAACACTCAGGGTGCACTCAATTTGTTCAAAGCTGTGTTTCATTTAGGATGTCCAGCTAGATGTTTACCTTGCTTTGTGAAATGCAGAAACTGCAGACAATTTGGAGAAAGAATTGGGTTGCAATTTCTGAATGGCTATCCTTACAAAATTAACCATGGTTTTACAACAAATAAAAAAACAAAAACAAAAAAAAACATGGTTACTATAGTGTTTTCACAACGCGTCATCAATCAGCCAGATTAGCAGCCCAGAATGTAAACAATGCCACTGAACCAAATGGAACTTACACATTTTGCTGATTATTGCAGCTCAAAATGGTTAATTATTGTCTTGTCTTGGGTGTGCAAAAGACTGTCTTTGGCCAAACTGAACCAGGATTTCCAGTGCATGAATCTTGACAACATTCGTGTCTGTTCTTATTTCTCCTCCTGCTTGCTAAGTCCTTCTCTATATGATTTAACAGCTTTCACACATTTTTTTCTGTGGTTTAGACAGCATAAATTAGCAGAACAACGTATTCAGTAGTAGATTAACCGTGCAATCCATGCTGTTGTTTACATCCGAGTGTCTCCAATATGACCGTGCATCCGGGTAACTGACCAAACCCTGACGTAAGTGCAAACCTTTTATAGTAAAACTATCATAACCACAAGTAAACCATTGTTTTGCTACACTAACCATAGTTCAACCATGGTATTTGTAGTAACACTGTGGTTGTACAAAAGGTAGTCAATATGCCAAAAAAACAAAAAACAACAAAAAAAACATGGTTACTACACTTTTATTATAATAAAACCACTGTTAATTTTTGCAAGTGTATATTGTTTGGCACACCACTCTATGCAGACTTCAAATTTTGTGTGGTTAATTGAATGGAACAATACATGTGTGACTGGAAATAAGTTTTTATGAATGTAGTAAACCTAAAAAAAAAAAACTGGTAAATTCTGTGGTGTGATTTTCATTCACTTTCAAACACATAAAATGAACTTACTTCCTTCTCACCCCAAACCATAAATGCCACTGAATTCAATAAAGCAAGGATGAGATGTAATGAAAATGAGTCTGACACAGGACACACATGCCATCTAGTGGTTTCAGTTAGTAACTTCAATTGCGACAAATATTGAACAGCGAACCTGGAATAACCAAGTTATTTCTCCAGTGTTTTCTTTCTGTTTTCCATTGTAATGACTAATTGGCTAAATCTAAGCTTCCACTTGTACAAGCGCCACAATTAAAATTCTTGAGAACAAACACCAAGTTCCAGCATGGCCTAAACCAATAGCTTACTGAGAAAAACATTTGCTAACCGTGACGCTTGTTAACAGTAAGCACAGTTAAGTCCAAGAGAAGGGAGCTTTACCTACCACAAGTTCAAAGAGGAAGTCTGGTCTTCTCAGACCAAGGCATACGTCCAGTGTTTTGTTATTTGTCCAACATCCAGTGAACCTTGACTTATCTATATGGACAGAAAACAGCTCTTCCAGTACATCACCTAACATAAGCGATTTGTAAAGCATGTTAGCAGCTTGATTTAAGATTATGTGTTAATGACCTAAGACTACTTTTAAGACATTGTGACTATGTATATGTTAATATAAGAAAGAGGCTTTTTAGGAATGCTGTGTCCAAAGCAATTAGACAGGAATCCTTGAGACAGCTGATCCTAATTTGGGCATGAACATTGCTGGTGCCATTTCTGTGACAACAAATTCTATTTAAAGTCAAACAGACTTCAAAGGTTCCGTTCTATAATGTGATTTAAACGTAACAAGTGTTAGGACAGGATACAAAAGAACATTTAAAGAATCCCGTTGGCATAATTTGATTAATTACATATAGCAGGGCTGCCAGCTTTTGAGTTCAACTTATAAATGAGTGAGAATTCCCACAGCAGGTTGGGAACACCAGTGGTATTCTAAAATGAGGAAACAGTTTTTTTGTTTGTTTTTTTTTCCAATCAAACATAAATTAATGTTTAAATAAACATTACTTACACTATCACTAAAAAAAAAATTACATTACATTAATCAGTATTCTATTTATTAAAGCCAACTATGAATATCTTTAAGTTAGTGTTTTTAAACATTTTACAATTATTTTAAAATAACAGCTCAAGGCAGTAACAATTTAAACAATATATTCTATTTGTGAACTTATGTTAAGCTATTCTTTAATAGTCTAATTAATGAATTAATAGTCTCTCTTTTAATTCTCTAATAGTGACCTATTTTTGAATCGGATCATCAGTCATCAAAGCTCCGTAAATATTGGTCACAGATAGGAGATTTACTTTAAATTTCACCAAGCTGATTACTCAATAAAAACTCCCACAGATAATGTTTTCATGCCGATTTAAATCTTACTTTTGACGTAACAAAGTGGTTAAATCTAAGGGTGTGAGCGGTTTACTTACTTTTTTTTATTGTTATTCCGTTACAGCCATTATGGACCTTTCTCACATTTCCGGGATTCTCATAGCGGAAGTCGTCATAGTTGGGTAAAATCCGAGAGCAGTGAATGGGAGAGTACCACAAATATATATATTTGCATTCCCATTTGCTCAAATGACAAAAGAAAAAAACTACACGATAGTGTTTGAACGACTTTCAATTAAAAGAAAAAAAAAACTAAGAGAGCCTGATCGGCAGTCAGAAGAGAGAACGACCTCACATTAACTGTCCCTCCCATAGATCCAGCATTAGAAATACCCTCGCCTTAACGGTTAGTTTTTTGTAACTTGATGAAAAGGTGATATAATACAACGTATAGTGTTAAAATTGCACATACATTAAAAAATCTAAATATGAAAAACTTTTAAGGATTTATAATGACGATGACCGTTAAAACGTGTCATCACAGTGTGAAAAGGGTCCATTATGGCCACATTCACACAGCAGCAGAATACGGTTGTCAATACCTTATTTGAGTCCTTAATACGGTTACGTTCACACACAGTACGGTTATTTACGGGTGTGACAACCGTATTCTATAACCGAACTCACACCCGTAAATTTTCAGGATTCACAACCGCATTCTTGAAACACACGCCCTGTGTGAACGGAACAAGACTGGACAACTAGTTGTCTGTCACGTCATTCGGTGTAAAAGACCCGCTCTGCAGCACAAACGCGCGTCTACCGTGTGCTGCGTGGTTTAATTTGTGGTTTCCGTAACTTACAGTGACGGCGAAATGAGCTGTGTGTCATTTTAAAGTTTATATCCAGTCTCCATCGGAGCTGCTCCCTCACGTCAATTGTGTGTCCTGCGCAGGGCTCAAATGCTCCGATCTCCACTCAAATTTAAAAGCGGCTGTCGGTTAATGATGATTTGATGGATGAACTCCTGGCTGGATTCGACTCTTGTTTTAAAAAAACGGTAATACTTTCAGTTTTACGGACCTCGCCATCTTTGATATTGCTTTGGTCTCTGTTGCTATGGCTACTGGTAACGAATAAGGGCTTGACTCCGATTCGAAAAGCGACTGTAAGCTGCTCTGTGAACGGGACATTTCGAGAGTCACACCTGTAAGTAAATGCGGTTGTCAATCCCAAAAACTGACAGTGTGAACTAGAGGTCTTCACGGAGGACCCGAGACCCGAGGATCCCGGGACCCGTACGGTTTCGGGTCTATATTTTAAATGGTCAGCCGGGTCCGGGTCGGGTCCCAATCTATTACCTCGGGTCCCGGTGTTCTGACAATTTGTGCTACCCTGTCAGATTTTGCTACCTCCCATTAAAACAGATGGTAGCATAATTCGACAGCGAAAAATGCTACCTATCAGATTGTGCTACCAACACTGTGTTTTTCATACTGTAATGTTATGTTTAGGGTTGGGGTAGGTGTACACGTTAATAAAGCCTCACACAATATTAATATCATGCTGGAAGCAAAATCTGATAGGTAGCATTTTTCGCTGTCGAATTATGCTACCATCTGTTTTAATGGGAGGTAGCAAAATCTGACAGGGTAGCACAAATTGTCAGAACACCGGGTCTGTTTAACATTTGTGTGTAATACCCGAATCGATCAGAGAACACTGCACCCGCCAGTGATCAGTGTGGGTCAGCACTTTGCGTGTGTTTTGTAACTTGCAACTTGTAAAATTAGGATGAGAAAAGTGTGAGCGGGAAATAAGGTGGGAAAAAAACATGTTAATGTTAAGTTAATGTTAGTACTGCAAGCGGACGGTATCAAGCTGTCTCATGTGAATTCCTCCTTTAAGCCTCATAAGATTAACTAGGTGGAGCTTTAAAAGGGTCATCGGATGCTAAGTTCACTTTTTCATGCTGTTTGAACATTAATGTGTGTTGGCAGTGTATGTACAAATTTACCCTATAATTATAAAAATCCATGTAGTGGTTTTAATTAATCTGTAAAAATAATATCCCCTTTTTCAAATCGAGCCATTCTCAGATGCCTGTCGTTGTGGCGTCACACCCACAGAGGCCGCTCCCACGATAGTTGATTGACATGAGCGATTTACCTTGAATAAGCCGTCACAGTCCGCCCTCTTTGTTTGGATGCTGGAGCAGGGATGTAAGTTAGACAAGAATATCTCCGATTGAGCGATTGAGGTGTTGTGTTGCTGGATGTAATAATGAACATAGTGGTCGTCATTTACTCCCGACATCTGAGCCGCTGAAGATGCAGTAGATTACCTTTGTTTGTGAAGGGAATGCACCTCAGGATCTACATATATCCGTCTATGTTCGCACGAATCATTCATGATCCAGCTTCACTTACAGCAGAAGTGAGTATAAGGGTTATTTTATGAATCTTTGCGATCGCCTTTCCTTATAACGTGGTAGTTAGGAAGTTTAGCGGCTAAACGCGGCTACATGCGGCTAATGTAAACAATAGCATCTTTCCACAGAGAGAAGAGAGGGGCGGGGCGAGCAGAGCTCATTTGCATTTAAAGGAACAACCCCTTAGAATGAGATGATTTTTGTAGAGCTCATTTTGACAAGGTAAAAAGGGTGTTTTTTTACAAAATCATTGAGAATTTTTAATCAAAGTATATTAGAGACTTTTTATTAAGACCCTAAAGAATCATATCAACTTGTGGAAAATGGGCATCCGATGACCCCTTTAAGCATATGTTTTGTATTGTTTTCTTTTACACGCACCTATTGAACACGCACGATGAAGCAGCGCAGTCGGCTTTGTGTATACCCACTTATAAATCCACTATGATGTGCATCATTCAGTAGTGTCTTGCATTAGCCAAAATCATGACAGTCGACCACATAATATCTTATCCAATTGCACGTGAATAAATGCAAATACTCCATAACAGCAAGACCGTGGCGCCGGCTTCCTTTGAAAAATGATTGCAACTGCGCCCGCTTCGGTCCTGCTTCGTGACAGAACTGCTGCCTGCATACGCCAGAGCCTGTAACTCAGAGTGGTAACATGATAATTAATTGTTGATTACTAATTTGAATCAGTGCATTATAAGGAAAACAATACCTTAAATAAATTAAGAGTTCTTACTTCTCCAGACACCACTACACCACTGTGCACGCAGAAAAGTGTAACGCACTTCTTGTTCTGTGCTGGAATAATGAAAAAATTAAGAAGGTTCTTTCACTCGGCAAAAGAGAGGAACAGCCTAACATGGACGAAAATGTTAGTGTCAAGGAGGATTGATCACAGTCTGGGCTACTAACAGTAGGTAAGCCAAAAAGTTTTTTTTCACAACTTGTTTATACCTTGTTTATACCGGGTGCAGTCGGGTTTCTGTCTTCCCAGCCGGGTTCGGGTCTAATTTACAAATAACGGTCGGGTCCGCGTCGGGTCCGGGTAGTAAATTTAAGGCATTTCTCGGGTCTGCATGGGTTCGGGTCCCACTTTCAAATTAAATACGGGTCTGGGTCGGTTCCGTGCAACAAATTTATGGGTCTCTTCGGGTTTTTTTGGACCCGTGAAGACCTCTAGTGTGAACGTGGCCTTTGATCTTACTGATTTGCAAATGGGAGACTTGGGAGGCGGGATTTATCGCATGAACCAATCACAATTGAAAACAACCAATTTTATCGCGATGGAGGCATTACCTCCTCTTAGGTCATTTTCCCCCTATTCATTCTTAATAACCCCCCAAAAACTCATGGCAGGCTTTATGGTGTCTGTTGAAACTCAGTGGGTTCAAGGGAGGCAAGAGAGACACGGACTCCCACTGTAACTTTACCTGCTGGTGTCACTGTTGGACAGTTTTACTTTAGAAAACCGAGGAATTCATACTTTTTGGTTATATTTTGTAATATTGTGGTAGTTTTATTTTTGTACTATGAATTGTTTTTCTCATCCAATATTTTGAGGAGACACACTAGGCTGCCTCCCTTGCCTCCTCAGAGGAAACGTCCCTGTTATATATATACCTGTCAGCAGAGTTTTGTCTGACATCTGGACATGCATGCCTAGTAGTTACGATCATGATGGTACTGTGTTTTTATCATAAAATTATCCTAAATAACTGTTGCAATGCTGCAAAACAACATTTTACCACAATAAATGTACACATATATGTATGTATAATGCAAGTTAAACGGTGCTTGTTGTCAGTTTTCAGAATAGCATGAAAGACATGTCTTGACTTTAACTAGACCTTTTACAGTTCTGATTGTACATTGTAAAAAATGTTTTTTTTCAAGTCGTAAATAAAACAAATATTACTAGAATATGTTTTACAAGAGAATACGATTTCAGTCTTTCTACTTCAAAAATTCACCTTCAATTCAGTGTGTTTTTCTGTAATTATTCAAGCAATTTACTAGCAGTTTCTGAGTGAAAATTGTTTCTACACCAATTTTTAAGTGTATTTGACAAACAGCTGTATGCTTTATCAGCCGTATCCTACATGGTAATAATGTTTCAGGGTTCCTGCTTCTATTAGGGATTCCAGTTAAGACTTTTGGCCACTTTTTGTGCAAATGGCTTTTCAGTGCCCAAAACACCAGTTACCAAACACAACAGCTCATGTACACAGCTTAACTTGTGCACACATGTAGAGGGACATACCTGACCAAAAAAAACAACTCACACACACAGACGCACACAAGTGTCCGGTTACAGTACAGTACACTAATTTGCACAATGACAATGACACTAACAGCAAGCTGTTTTCCATCGTGCTCAGATGAATATACAGGAAGGAGCGCATTTGCTCTTGTTTACATCTGTCTTATGTTGCTGTGAAGTTTTCATAACACTCCTTTCCCTTCTCAGCATCAAATGTCATTAGCTGTGGCCTAAGCACTCTTCCATAGAGCTCTTGTCCCTTTGCTGTCCAGCTGGGGTATTTTTAGCTCTGAAACAACTGGGCTCCTAAAAAAGGGTTAGAGGAACACTGCTATGTAAGGTATCCTGCCTGCTCTCTCTCATCCTATTACCAGCACAATCCACCAGCCACTCTTTGTCTCTACTCAGGAGAGAAGGCAGAGAGTCAAGGGTTTGTCTAAAGAAAGCTGAATTTTCAGAAGCGTACACAAACCCTCAGAAAGAGCGGTGGAAGAAGGCCTGGACGGTTGCCACTGTAATTATAAACTTTTGACTTATATTCCTATTTCTTACACTTCCTGACCAGAGCTCTCTCAAACCTAGTGGAGCTGCATGAAGAGCCACCGTTTCTTTTTGAAAAGGTCTTAAGTCATTAGTATAGACCATGCAGACCTTCTGGATCCTGCTGCTTGCCTCTCTGAGCCTCTCAACCCTGGCTGGTGCTGAGAAAGGCCTCGAATTTCCACGCTATGATGGCAAAGATCGTGTCCTGGACATAAATGAGAAGAACTACCGCAAAGCCCTGAAGAAATACGACATGCTGTGCCTTTTCTACCACGCTCCTCCACCAACTGCAAAAGAGCTGCAGAAACAGTTACAAATGACTGAACTAGTGCTAGAGGTAAGAGAGGACAAGACAAGAGTGAATGTATGGAATAAGATATTTCAACATGGGAGTGTCTATAGACATGGAATTTGTAAAGTACACATGATTACTGCATTACGTTTTTAAATAATTGAAACGATTCAATATATTTTTATTAAATTTCATCATAAATGGGTTGCATGTATGATATGTAAAAATAAATATGCATGTAATATAATTTTAAATACATTTTTTGTATGTCCTATGTAATATCAATGCAGCTTAGAGGCCCACATGCTGCAGCTGACTGACATGTCCATCTTCACATCACTCTCTTTTTCACTTCTGTATTTATCTGGATTAAAAAAGTGGATGTCATCAGTCACCATGTGTTAATCAGGCACTTCAGTGTTCAGTGCACCTGATAGCTTCTTAATGTGCGATTGGGAAACTGGTCTTAGAGTATTGGCTTTTAAAATTCAGCCGTTTCAGTGACTCGCATCACGATGAAAGCAGAACACTGAGGGTATTTATGGAACGAGAACACTTCTAAAATGATTACATAAGTGTGCCCTTCTTAACTCTAAATTTAATGGCTCATAGGTTCACTATCTAGATAATGATGCCAGCATGACTTAATGGTACTCCATGTACTTGTAATATTCACTGAAACATGCATATATATAGGTATACACAGGCTATATATATATTTTTTAAGACCTTAATTTATTTTACTGTGTTTTGTTTGATCTTTTTTTGGAGTTTGAGCTAACAGTAAATAAAAAATGACAAAAATGCTGTTACAGTACTAATAATGATTTGTTTTTCCACAGTTAGCTGCTCAAGTCTTGGAGGCAAAGGATATTGGCTTTGGAATGGTTGATTCCCAAAAAGATGCCAAGGTTGCCAAGAAACTAGGTAAAGCTAAAACTCTGGGTGCAATACTTTAATGAGAATATCAGTAAAATGTTAATGTACACAGTTTAGAAATGCAGTGTAATTCATATAAAAGCAACGGGAAAAAATACAGAAAATAGTTGTGTAAACCCTGCTAAAAAACAGCTAAACCAGCCTAACCAGCTGCTTCCAGCTTAAACCAGTTAAGACCAGCCAACCAGCTCAGGCTGGTTTTAGCTGTTTTTTTTTTCTTCAGCAGGGAACTGAATTACCTAAATCAAATAAATGTTTAACAATTATATTGCTTAGAAGTATTTATGAAATTCACAGGCCCCATGTACAACATTTAAACTCATTTCAGCCATCTATCCTAAATGAGGGGTGTGCGATATCATCTACGTTAATATCGTTTAAACGATATGCGATGGAGTATATTGCAAAAACCAAACAACACACACCCAGAGCATGCACGCATACACTGCACGATGTAGGTTCTGGGCCATCTGAACAGCATATTCACTTTTTCTCTGTAGTTCCCCTCTGAAAAAAAAATTCCCCCTCAGTATGGCGTTCCCCCCTCCATCGTCGGGCCCTTGGAATCACCCTAAACCCCCCAACTTACAGCACCCCTTTGTAGATTAGTAAACACATTTTAGATTTCACCAAAATGAAAATTTTGTGATTAATCACTTATGTCGTTCCAAACCCGTAAAAGCTTTGTACGTTTTCTGACAATTTAATGATTTTGACAATTTTAGGTTTTAATTTAAAAATTCAAGTCACCCAAAAAAAAAAAAAAATACGGTGCATACATTTATTTAGGTTAGGAAAAAATGGCTTTATAAAGGTAAAAATGCCCATAAAAGGTAAAAATCAATTTAACCCGTAAAAGTTAATTTCTGTTACTCTCACAAACTAACTGCTGCACAGACTCGAAAACTTTGGGAGTCAGATGTACAAGTTCCAGCAAAATAACAAAATATTGTCTTAAAAATATGTATCATTATTGACAAAATTTCAGAAAATATCTAGATATTTTTATTTTTTTCATTATTGCACAGTCCTAATCCCAGCACATTTGTATAACCTTTATTCCATCCTTCATTCATAGCTGTGTAGCACACGTTTAACATTAGTGACACACGTGTGACAAATACAAAATGAAAATCTGTTGGTCTCATGAAAAAGTGATGGCAGCAGCAGTGCATTGCACTGACTATAAAGAGATACAAACATGACCATTATGCACCCATCATACACGGCCTTAAAACATCTCCTAAAATCCTCATTAAATATCCGGGTGAAAGAAACACACAGTCAATGTTGATGTTGACTTTTGGGAGATTTGTATAAATGGATGCCGATTAACTGTATTTTAGGCTATTTTTACGGTGTACTTTACAATGCAGTGATGAATGTGTATGTGTTTCATTGGAAGATTTGCATGAGGAAGGCAGCGTCTATGTCTTTAAGGAGGACCGTGTGATTGAATTTGATGGACTGCTCGCTGCAGACACTCTTGTGGAATTCCTTTTGGATGTAAAAAATCTATATTTACCATAAATCTAGATAACTAATTTGTTGTAGTACATTTTTATGTCATTTTAACTTTCTGCCTTTCTCTCCCTCATGCATTAGCTGTTGGAAGATCCGGTTGAGATAATTGACAATGCTCTGGAGTTGCGAGCATTTGACCGTATGGAAGAAGACATCAAACTCATTGGTTTCTTTAAGAGTCGTGACTCTGAACGTAAGTATGTGCGCGCAGGCAATTATA
Organism: Labeo rohita; assembly: GCF_022985175.1. Lineage (NCBI taxonomy): Eukaryota > Metazoa > Chordata > Actinopteri > Cypriniformes > Cyprinidae > Labeo > Labeo rohita. Next base: position 64,691 of record NW_026129023.1, read on the forward strand.
TCCTTCAGCTGTGGTTATCTGATCTCTGCACTTTCCAAACACATACCTACATTGTATGCAATAAATGAATGTTAACACATTTATTTTAAAATGTCTGTACATTCCAGTTACGTTTTTAAATGCACAATGAAACCGTATAAGATCTCTTGAGTATTGTAGACTACTACTCTTTCAAGCTATAGTTGACATTTAGAGGTCATTTATTTCAAGACACCACTGTGGTAGGCTACACTGTCAAAAATAAAGGTTCCAGTTATGATCAAAAGGGAATTGTAGTAAACAAACAAACAAATGCTATCTCTGGTTTCCCCAGATTATCTTGCTTTCCAAGAGGCAGCTGAACAGTTTCAGCCTTTTATCAAATTTTTCGCCACCTTTGAGAAATCTGTGAGTATTGTGTTATTTTATACTCTGTTTATGTTCAGAGGATCTTGAGGCTATCATTGTGCCATTATTTTCTTTTGGGGAGTGGAGAATTCTCTGAAAACCACTGATGGTAGATATGTTGTTTTTAACTGGTGCATTTCAGGTCGCAAAAGAGCTGACTTTGAAGATGAATGAGGTGGACTTCTATGAGCCATTCATGGAGGAACCAGTCACCATTCCAGACAAACCACACTCAGAGGAAGAGCTGGTGGCCTTCATATCCGAACACAGGAGGTAATCAGCAAAAGCTAGTTTAATGATATTCTAAAGGATGGATAGAGAGATATTCAATACTGATCTAATATACATACTGATGATATCTATTGACCTCCACAGACCAACTCTAAGAAAGCTCAGGGCAGAAGACATGTTTGAGACCTGGGTGAGCAATATTTTTTAAATGAAAATTTGGTGCAATTGTATATGATTTTCTGTGACTATGACTATTTTTTATGACTGTTCTTTCACGACTTTCTGGAAAACTTTACTCTGATTGGTCAGTTGCATTATCTAATGGTTAGATACTTCCTCATCTGGTAACTGAAACTATGGCTACATTTATGGCGGGCACTGTGGACTCACTCTCTTGTTTTATACAGACATTACTGTATGCATCTCAGTTATCGATTGTCATAAAAATGACTGGTGGACTTCATAGGGCATATGACACACTGAAATAAATGTTGTCATTTCGCAGGAGGATGATTTAAATGGAATTCACATTGTAGCCTTTGCAGAAGAAGAGGACCCTGGTATGTACAATTTCATGGTACCTCTACATTATAAAGCCAATGACATTAATTTAATGTGAGCATCATCTAAAGAACTTAACCTTGAATATGTTTTCAGATGGTTTTGAATTCTTGGAGATTTTGAAGGAGGTGGCCAGAGACAACACACACAATCCAGATTTGAGTATTGTGTGGATCGACCCAGACAACTTCCCACTGGTGACTAAAATAAGTCTTGATGGATGCATGACAATATATTGACATGCATGCATGACATCAGTAATGCTGTAACGTGAAATGGATGACAAAAACTGAAAGAACACTGTTCTTTTTTTTAACCACTCTTCATATGCACGTTTCCTTTCTTAGCTCATTCCTTACTGGGAGAAGACCTTCAAGGTTGACCTCTTCAGACCACAGATTGGTGTAGTTAATGTTACAGATGTAAGTGCACTACTTTCATTTTTAACCAGATCTGCTGAATTCATTATGAAAGCCCTCTTTCTCATGCTTGGATGTGTCCCACTGTCGTGTTCTCTATGACAGGCGGACAGTGTCTGGTTGGACATGAATGATGAAGATGATCTGCCTTCACCTGAAGAGCTGGAAAACTGGATAGAAGATGTGCTCTCTGGAACAGTGAATACAGAGGATGATGATGATGATGATGACGATGATGATGATGATGACGACGACGACGACGACAATGACAATGACGACGATGATGATGATGACGATGATGATGATGACGAAGATGATGATGAATGATTCATATACTGTGAACCTCAAACAAATCTGCTGAAAGAACTTGTCTTTTACACCAAAATCATTTTGTACATTTTGTACATCAGTGGATAAACTGCATAATGTTCTTAATATTAAATTGAAATTATACAGGTCAAAAATGTCTCTTATTTATATAGGTCAAAATCATTTATTTTAACCACCTCTAAACTGGAAACTAAGGAGGGGATTTAAATGAAATACTGCGGTGTAATTTTGTCACTGCATTATGTACTACTCTTCTGTACATTTTCTACTGTAATCAGTCACACAAGGCAATAAAACTTTACAACTGGTTGGGAAAGTGTGTTTCTATTTAAACATGTAAGGCCATATGGGATTTCATATTTATGCAATTTAACACAAATTGGCTGAACAGACAATGACAAGGGTAGTTAGAGTCCTTGATTTTAGCAGCTCTGCATTGTCTGCATATTTTCATAGCAATAGATGCAATTTACACTAAGTGGAAATATTACTATTTACACTAAGTTACAGCATATTTTCTTAGCAATAGATGCTATTTACACTAAGTACAAACAGCAATAGATGCTATTTACACTAAGTGAAAATAGCAATAGATTCTATTTAAACTATTTAAAAATAGTATTTTTGCTGTTGTACTACTTATTGCAATACCTCAGTATTGTAGTACATTATACTAGTGAGTGTAAAATCTGTAACTTATCTTTTTTTTTAAATTAATAAATGGATGCTGCCTTACTGACTGCGTGATTTTTACTGTACACTTTTGGCATAGTCACTACTGATAAACTACTTCTAAATATAATGTAGAAACTTAAATTTTCTGTGAAGCTGCTTTGCAAAGATTTGTATCTGAAAAGCGCTGTACAAATAAATATGAATTGAATTACTGGGACAATAAGGCCCTCCCTAGGCCACTCCATTAGCTCAATCCTTTTTGTCTGAAACCAAGATATTGCTCGCTTACTTGTGTATTTGGGGTCGTTGTCTAGTTGAAACAAGGCATTTCCTCTTTGGCATAGGGCAACATAATCTCTTCAAACTGATCCATGATACCTGGTATACGATAAATATGCCCAACGCCACAGTATGAAAAACATTCCCATACCATGATTTTTGCGCCATCATGCTTCACAGTGTACTGAGGTTAGAATTCAGTACCTGGGGGTCGTCTGACATACTGTCGATGACCGCTAGATCTGAAAAGAACAGTTTTACTCTCATCAGTCCACAGAATGTTACATCATTTCTCTTTGGTCCAGTCAACGTGTTCCCAAATTTTAACGATTCTGCATATGCCGTTTTTTCAACAATGCTGCTTTACGGGGGCTTCTTGCTGACAGCTTAGCTTCCATCAAACGTCTTCTGAGTGCAGCTGTACTCACAGGTAATTTTAGACCAACTTTGATCTTTCTGGAGGTGATGATTGGCTGGATCTTTGCCATTTGGACTATTCTTCGATCTGTTTAACAGTAGTTGCTCATTTTCTTCCGCGTGTTTTGGGTTTTTGTTGTTTTAAATCATCATGAGATCATTTTAGCTGAGCATTCTATAATTTGCTGCATTTCTTTATACATCTTCCCAGTAATATTGTTCCATCATTAATAAATAACTACACAGGAACAAATGACTAATGCACTATTAACATTTTAGTAACTACTATTAACTAACAAGAAACTGATTAATGAATCAGTAAGTAATAGCGCTCAGCTGAAAGTGGTAGTTAGCTAATCAGTAACTATTTTTCATCATCTCCTGGAGAATTACTAAGAAATTTTAAATTTATAAATAATTTTAAAGTGAAGATCATGGTAACCCACTAGTAATGACTGAAATCATTGTAAGCTTTAGTCACTACTAGGGAGTTATCATGATCTTCACTTTGGAATAAAGGATAAAAGTCTCAGTAATTCACTACAAATGTATCAACATCTGGAAGTCTCTTAAGTAGCCTAATTTAAATGTATTCAAATGTTTAATGTATTAGTGTTTAATTTAATTTGTTGTTATAATTTTTTTTTTGACACTGCATTCCCAATAAGCTCTTACATAATAAAGACATAGAGAGTATATTTTAATGTTTTGATATGAATCAAACGTTTAATCTTTTATCTACTCCTGAGAATTGCATTAGAATTGCAAACAAAAAAAAGTATAATTGCATTCTAATAACAATATTCTCACAATATAGATAAATGTTAAAATATAAATGTTTTGATTTAACACCACAACACACAAGCCTTGCTTTAATGCTTTTATTGATTTGAGTAGAGATTAAAGTTGAGAACGTTTTGTAAAGGTAAGTTCAGAAAATGTAAATGTAGTACAATCAAAGTAACTGTGGAGCAGGACGACTGCATGTGATCTCACAGGTTTTGGACACAAAGATAAGGCAGTGAGGTTAAACAGTCTGCATCATTCCAACGGTTAGCTGTTGGGTGAAAAAATGTTATTCTCATTAATATTCTTGTGTTAGAATCAAAATAAGATCAAAATAGAATGTTTAAGGTATTTTTGACAAAGGAGCCATTTCATGTTACTGGTTGATGTGAAATTATAGGACTGCAAATAATAATTGTAAATAAAAAAACAACACCCACACACTGCATTCTTACCGGTTAAGTTCAGCTCCCCGCAGTTCTCTTCATCCAGATTGTCAGGTTGTCCAGGGCCAAAGTAGGCTAAGTCATACGGAGTACCATCAGTCCACAACCACTGTCCTTCCTAAAGAACAAAAACATTATTATAAGTGCTCTACTGTACGCAGACTCCATTTAGAAGATCATTTAGTTTGGCTTAGTTTTAGTTTGGAGTTTTCAGTTTAGACAAACAAACTAGACAAAGCAAAACAAAGAAGGCCACATGACTTTACTTACATGGTTACCATCATGAATACCAATCCAACAACGTGTGGAAGAGGACGGCAACAGACTCAGGAGAAAATCATGTTCTATTATACTATGTACAGATGCGAGATTTGCACCCAAACTCTGGCAGTTCTTCTACAGAGAGAGATGTTTCATTGTCAATACAAAATACAGTCTTTTCAGCATGAAGCATAGATAACTTCTTTGTCATTTTCAAACAAAGTTGGGCCTGATTGATTATTTGCTCAGTATTAGTTTTTTGTTAAATTTATTTAAAATAATAAAAATCATCTTCTTGTAACAATTTACTTCAGCTGTGATCCAGTTGACTGTCTGAGAGAAGAACTTGTAGCATCGGACTCCAAAATTTGTCCATCCATAAGGGCATTTTTCAACTAAATGAACTATCCAGTAAATAAAAATAAGAAATATTATAATAATATTATGATAAATATTGGAATATTGGAATATTTAACATTTGCTGCTATGCTTCTCCATAAAGCTACAAAATATCAAAGGATTGGCGGAAAAGTGTTTAAAATTACAATATTTTACAATTTACAATATTTTAAAATATTTTTACAAATAATTGTGTTACCTCGTGCATTCCCCATGGAGAACACAATGAAAAGAAGCAGAAGACTTCTCAGCATTGCCATGATACAACTAAAAAAATAAAAGTTAAGGATTTAAAGTTAAAAGCATGTATTCATATGCTGCACATTGTGGATTGTCAATGCATTTTAAATACAAAGATACTTTAAGTCAAAAGGTTATTCCGTAGGTCTCTACCAAAACTCACCTTGGTTTTCAGCTGGTTGCCTTCAGAATCTTAGAAGAAGATTTTGTGAAGTTCCAGAAAGAGTCCTGCTTTTATACTTTACTTAATGTCAAGTGTGTCAGGAGAATGATACAGGATATGACAGTTTAATTATTATCTAAATATCTTTTAACTCTCCACCTTTTTTCTTACACCCCATGACATTGCCACAGTTTCTGTTAGTTTGGACTTTTAGTTTGCATCTTTTTCCTGGTCTGTTCATTCACATGGTTATTGATTGAATTTTGTCATTATGTTCAGATGTGTATTGTTAATTATTAAGTTGGCCTGAGAAAGCCAACCTACTGATCTGCTACTTAAGCTTATTATTATTATTATTTATGTTGGCTTGGGAAAGCCAAAATACTGTTATGCTATTTAAACTTATTATGTTGGCTTGGCAAAGCCAACATATTGTTATTCTATTTAAACTTATTATTATTATTATTATTATTTATTATGTTGGCTTGGGAAAGCCAATATACTGTTATGCTATTTAAACTTATTATTATTATTTTTCTTCTGAGACTAAATTTTTCAATCCCTTGAGACTCAGTCAAGCTTCCCTTCTATGTACTGTATTTCTAATCCATTTAAACTCATTCAAACTCATCTATCTATCTATCTATTACTAGCCAAACTAGATTCATGCTAGTAGCCTGCTAATCATGCTAGTAACATGCTAGTAACTTGCTAATCATGTTAGAAACATGCTAATCATGCTAGAAACATGCTAGTGTAGCACGCCCACTGTCCAGTTGGCAGTACTGCAGTGAAATCTATGTGACAGAAATAATGAGACGGTCAAAGTTGCGTTGTTGTTCAAAGCTGAGCCGCTCTAATAACGACAGTCTCTTCCTTGTGGCTTTCCGTTACCATAGCAACCCTGGACCACGCACCACCATACCGTCCACTCAGGATATTTCATGTCATAAGTACAGCATTAGTTGTAACAATCATAAAGAAAATTGTCAATAAAGATGAGCAGATATTACATGCATAAAGACCTATATAATAAATTGTAAGGAGTAAATATACAGACATATTTATATATACATATAAACATGTGACCAAACATTTAGGGTGTCACACTAGCAACTTGCTAATCATGCTAGAAACATGCTAGCAACATGCTAACAACTTGCTAATCATGCTAAAAACATATTTACACTAAGTGAAAATAGCAATAGATTCTATTTAAACTATTTAAAAATAGTATTTTTGCTGTTGTACTACTTATTGCAATACCTCAGTATTGTAGTACATTATACTAGTGAGTGTAAAATCTGTAACTTATCTTTTTTTAATTATTAAATGGATGCTGCCTTACTGACTGCGTGATTTTTACTGTACACTTTTGGCATAGTCACTACTGATAAACTACTTCTAAATATAATGTAGAAACTTTAATTTTCTGTGAAGCTGCTTTGCAAAGATTTGTATCTGAAAAGTGCTGTACAAATAAATATGAATTTAATTACTGGGACAATAAGGCCCTCCCTAGGCCACTCCATTAGCTCAATCCTTTTTGTCTGAAACCAAGATATTGCTCGCTTACTTGTGTATTTGGGGTCGTTGTCTAGTTGAAACAAGGCATTTCCTCTTTGGCATAGGGCAACATAATCTCTTCAAACTGATCCATGATACCTGGTATACGATAAATATGCCCAACGCCACAGTATGAAAAACATTCCCATACCATGATTTTTGCGCCATCATGCTTCACAGTGTACACAGAGGTTAGAATTCAGTACCTGGGGGTCGTCTGACATACTGTCGATGACCGCTAGATCTGAAAAGAACAGTTTTACTCTCATCAGTCCACAAAATGTTACATAATTTCTCTTTGGGCCAGTCAATGTGTTCCCAAATTTTAACGATTCTGCATATGCAACGATTCAACAATGCTGCTTTACGGGGGCTTCTTGCTGACAGCTTAGCTTCCATCAAACGTCTTCTGAGTGCAGCTGTACTCACAGGTAATTTTAGATCAACTTTGATCTTTCTGGAGGTGATGATTGGCTGGATCTTTGCCATTTGGACTATTCTTCGATCTGTTTAACAGTAGTTGCTCATTTTCTTCCGCGTGTTTTGGGTTTTTGTTGTCGTTTTAAATCATCATGAGATCATTTTAGCTGAGCTTTCTATAATTTGCTGCATTTCTTTATACATCTTCCCAGTAATATTGTTCCATCATTAATAAATAACTACACAGGAACAAATGCCTGATGCGCTTTTTAGTAACATTTTAGTAGCTACTATTAACTAACAAGAAACTGATTAATGAATCAGTAAGTAATAGCGCTCAGCTGAAAGTGGTAGTTAGCTAATCAGTAACTATTTTTCATCATCTCCTGGAGAATTACTAAGACCTACTATTGTGATGGTGTCACAATGAGGATCTGTGACTACAGACTCTTATTATGGAAAGGACTCTTATTTTGACATGGCACTGTGTACATACATGCATATGTTTCCCTATCTGTTTTGCGCAAATTGAACACCAGTTAACAAAGATATGGTTGTCAATCATCATGTGTGATGTAATGTTGTTCCTGTCCTTATGTCGTTTTTTCATGATTGATAGACTTCACCATATTGGTTTATGTATTGTACTGTGTTAAGAAGTAAAGCAAGACCGGTGATCAGGTTAAATGTTTATTGTTTTGTATAGAAATTTACATATCATGCAAAGTCATACTTACGTATTAGAACGTTTTCCCATGCCAAACAGACAAAACCTGGTCATAGTAAATGGTAAATGGGATGGTTTATTGTGCTCATGTAGGAAGGGGGAAGTTGGTGTTTTGTTTCATTTTTGGGTGAGCATTGTTAAGTATTAATAATAAGTTGAGTTTTTGTTTCACATTTTTAAATTTTTTTTGTATTGTATAACAGTGTTTTTTGTTGTTGTTGTTTGTTTTTGTTTCTGTTAAAACACATTTGTTTGTCTTCCTTAAGTTTCTTTATTACCTTTGGGTTGCCAGATGGTTTAGTCCGAGAAGGAGGGGCTTAGTCTTTTTAAGATGGCTTCTCAGATTTGGTGGGGACTCGTAGAGTGAGTTGTGTGATGATTGTGAAGCATAATTGCTGTCTTTTGGGTCAACCTGTTTGACATAGCCAAATGTTTTTGTTTTACCTTTGGTAAATATCTCTGACACATCAGTGGAAAACCTTCACTTTTGCACCTCTGGGAATAAACATTTTGAACTTTTGACTCCACTGTCACGTCACCTCATTTTTTTTTGCCTCCAGCTGCTGGTACATTTGGAGAAGTGGTGTGTATGCTGTTGGGAATATATTTGAGGCCTTTTTTTTCTGCAGTTGATACACCACTGGCTCCCTTACAGATGGAATTTTTTATTTAATGGCCTTAGAATACGTTGAAAGGGTGTGTTCAACATAAACTTGTTTAGAAAAGTGCAGTCTAAGTGATGCTCAAATCAAAGACCATGTCTCCATGATTAAATAATATACTTACCCAAAAAGTGCTTAAACAGTAGAACTAAGTCATATGACAAACCAGTGACCAGATCAGTGTAACCTATTACAGTGAAGAAGACTTGAGTGATATTGATTTTTACTCAACTACAAGGTATAAATGTACATGTATCTTTCTGTTCAGGGAGTCTCTCTTGGTTGTTGTGACCAGTGGGCTCCCGGCCTTGAATAAAACTTTCATTCCTGCAAAGAGCAACTTGGAAGCGGTGTCTGGTATATGCTGCGCAGTTGAGGAATAGGAGTACTAAAGACTCTACGCTCAAAAGACCACCGCAAAGACAGTGATAGTGTTGGAAGACTATAGAGCCGTCTTCGGGCTGAGGTAACAGTGTACAGCTGAGAAGGGCGGTCAGAGTGTATAGATGCTAAAGACCTGCATGCCATGTGTGATTGAGGTAGTGATAGTAGCTTCTTGACGGGATGCCGTCACCATACTTCAGGGAAGTATTGGATTATATTGTATTCGAGGAATTCTGGGAATTAGCTCGAGATACAGTAGTTCTTTGGATTGTATTGCAAGTATTCGGGGAGTTCAGGGAATTAGCCCATTTATACAGTTTATACAGATTTATAATTAATGTGAATTATGCAAAATGTATAAATAATTCTAAAGTAAAGATCATGGTAACCCACTAATGAATCTATTAACAAATCCATCAGAAGAAATTACTACTTATTTGGATCAGTATTCTAAAGTGAAGTTCATGATAACTCTCTAGTAATGACTGAAATCATTGTAAGCTTTAGTCACTACTAGGGAGTTATCATGATCTTCACTTTGGAATAAAGGATAAAAGTCTCAGTAATTCACTACAAATGTATCAACATCTGGAAGTCTCTTAAGTAGCCTAGTTTAAATGTATTCAAATGTTTAATGTATTAGTGTTTAATTCAGTTTGTTGTTATAAATTCTTTTTGACACTGCATTCCCAATAAGCTCTTACATAATAATGACATAGAGGGTATATTTTAATGTTTTGATATGAATCAAACGTTTAATCTTTTATCTACCCCTGAGAATTGCATTAGAATTGCAAAAAAAAAAAAGCCTAATGGCCTTCTAACAACCATATTCTCACAACGTTATAAATGATTTTGATGTAACACCACAACACAAGCTTTGCTTTAATGCTTTTATTGATTCGAGAAGAGGTTAAAGTTGAGAATGTTTTGTAAAGGTAAGTTCAGAAAATGTAAATGTAGTACAGTCTGCGGAGCAGGATGACTGCATGTGATCTCACAGGTTTTGGGCACAAAGATAAGGCAATGAGGTTAAACAGTCTGCATCGTTCCAACGGTTAGCTGTTGGGTGAAAAAAATTAATTCTCATCAATATTGTTGTGTTAGAATCAAAATAAGATCCAAATGCCTAAGGCATTTTTGACAAAGGAGCCATTTCATGTTACTGGTTGATGTGAAACTGCTTGTAAATAATTATTGCAAATAAAAAAACAAAAAAAAAACCACACTGCATTCTTACCAGTAAAGTTCAGCTCCCCGCAGTTCTCTTCACCCAGATTGTCAGGTTGTCCAGGGCCAAAGTAGGCAAAGTCATACGGAGTTCCATCAGTCCACAACCACTGTCCTTCCTAAAGAACAAAGAAAGTTATTATAAGTGCTCTACTGCACGCAGACTCCATTTAGAAGATCATGTAGTTTGGCTTAGTTTTAGTTTGGAGTTTTCAGTTTAGACAAACAAACTAGACAAAGGCCACACAACTTTACTTACATGGTTACCATCATGAGTACCAATCCAACAACGTGTGGAAGAGGACGGCAACAGACTCAGGAGAAACTCTTGTTCTATTTTACTATGTATAGATGCGAGATTTGCACCCAAACTCTGGCAGTTCTTCTACAGAGAGAGATGTTTCATTTTCAATACAAAATACAGTCTTCTTAGCATGAAGCATAAATAACTTCTTTGTCATTTTCAAATAAAGTCGAGTATGATTGATTGTTTGCTCAGTATTAGTTTTCTGTCAAATTTATTTACAAAAAGGAAGTCTTATTTAGAAATAATAAAAACACCTTGTTGTAACTAAGAATTTACCTCTGCTGTGACCCAGTGGACCGTCGAGGAGAAGAACTTGAAACATCGGACTCCAAAATTTATCCATCCATAGGGACATTTTCTAGATAAGTTAACTATCCAGTAAAGAAACATAAGAAATATTATAACAATATCACAATAAATATTAGACGGATGAATATCATTCATTTACTGCTATAGCTACAAAACATCAAATGTTTGGCAGAAAAGCTTTTTGAGGATTTACTAATAAATGTACTTGTTACCTTGTGCATTCCCCATGGAGAACACAATGAAAAGAAGCAGAAGACTTCTCAGCATTGCCATGATGAAACTGAAAAATGAAATTTAAGCATTTAAATTTGGTATGTATTTGTATACTGCACATTGTGGATTGTCAATGTATTTTAAAGACAAAGATACTTTAAGTCAAAAGGCTATTCAGTAGGTCTCTGCGCCAAAACTCACCTTGGTTTTCAGTTGGTTGCCTTCAGAATCTCAGAGGAAGATTTTGTGAAGCTCCAGAAAGAGTCCTGCTTTTATACTTTACTTAATGTCAACTGTGTATAAGTCACGAGGATGACACAGGATATGATTGTTTGATTTCTGACTTGTGTACATTTATTTATGGGAAATTGTGGTAAGATGAGCCTGTCTAGAAATACAATATTAGCTTAACTAAATATCTACTAAGTAGATTTTTAAGGACAAGGAGAAAAAATATTAGTTATTAATAATGAGTTATTAATAAATTATTATAGTCTTTTTTTATATATAATACTTTTTAGAAACATCTAGTGCTTTCTTTCTTATGGTTTCATGTAGGAAGAAAGAATGACAAAGAGTCTTGAACATGGTGACAACACACTACTAACCATAATGCAACTCAGTCAGGCCTTTTTAGGCAGTAATTATTTAAATAATGGATACTGTGATGTCTTTTGTGATATTTAAACCCTCCACCAACATATATATTTAGCCAATAGAGACCCAATCAGATCTTTTTTCTTTTTTGGCTATTCCTGAAGGCTTTTAAGTATAAAGTGGCTTTTTAGCAGCTTTATGTCTGTTTTGTGCATCAGAATTGTATCCAGCCAACAGTCCGTGGACATAACATCTAAGTTGAGACTACCAGAGATCTATAACAAAATTATCTCCAAGAGTGTTGTAGAGAAACAAATAAATGCAGTTCACACACACACACACACACACATGCACACACATTACAACAAACCAGACACAGGTGATATCACTGAACTAATCCACCTTTTTCTTACACCCCAAGATGCTTCATGCAAACTAGGGGAATAACTGTAAACATCAAAAAGTTCACTCTATGAACTCGTAGTAATTTATTACATGTAATTTGGATTACACTTCATCAGTTTTTGAACAGTAAGATTTTTAATGTTTTTTAAAGAAGTCTCTTCTGCTCATCAAGCCTGCATTTATTTGATCTAAAACAGCCAAAACAGTGATTTTTTGAAATATTTTTACTATTTAAAATAATGCTTTCTATTTGAATATATTTTAAAATGTAATTTATTTCTGGGATGCAAAGCTAAATTTTGAGCATCATTACTCCAGTCTTCAGTGTCACATGATCCTTCAGAAATCATTCTAATCATTCTAATCATTCTTATAATAATAATAATTATTATTATTAAATATTTATTTATTTTTAAACATTATATATTTTATACTGTTTATTTATATAATTTTTGTTAAATAATAATATTAGAATAATTTCTGAAGGATCATGTGACTTGAGTAATGATGCTAAAATTCAGCTTTGAAATCAAAGGGATAAATTACATTTTAAAATATATTCAAATAGAAAACTGTTGTTTTAAATAGTAAAAATATTTCAAAATTTTTTGATGTACTTTAGACCAAAAAAGACTTCAACTTCTTTAACTTCTTTAAACTGTTCTAACTGTTCTTACTGTTTTGACAGGTAGTGTACGTAATCAGATTCCAAAAATACAGTACTTGTTATTAGACTAAATTACATTTTAAAATACTCATAATCAGACTACTGTTATGTTTTTATTGATTATATAAATACCTATTGACACAGTATTTTCTTTGCTTTGCGCTTTGCTTTTACATTTGTATGGTACATTATTATCCTATTCGAATCAACACGATAAATGAGTTCACAAGTAATCTAAAATTAATTAAAAAAAAAAGTCAGATTATAAAATGTGTAATGTATTATTACACATTACGTTACTAACTAATTTTTTTCATGTAATTTGGATCAGACTTTTTAAGTAATCTATCCAGCTCTGGCCATCACAATACACAGACTGTTTCTCCATACCAAATACTATTATTAAATGCAACTCTTATTTATATAAAATATTATTTAGTAAACACTAATATTTAATAAACAACAATAGTCATTATAGCAATTCAGCAAAAAGCAAAAATTCAGTGCTCTGATGCAGCATTAAGGTTCTGAAACTTTATATTCTTGGCCCTCAGCCAAAACAATTTGCTCTGAAACAAATAATATTTTAACAAGACCAAATACTGCCTGTTAGATTTTGCCTAAAACTCATTATCTCTCATGTTTATCCACAATAGAGGGATCAGAGCCAGCTGCAAATTCAGAACCGCAGGAAAAAAAATGGGCTGATTGGGCTGTTTTTGTTTCACAGACCTGGCAACCCTGACATTAGGAATGTGAAACGTAAAATTATAAGCTGTTATTAAAGGTGGTAGTGGAGGACGGGATGGTAAAATAAATAAATAAATAAATAAATAAATAATAATAATAATAATAATAATATATATATATATATATATGCAAATTTGTTCCACTGTAATGAAATTAGATTTTCATACACACATGAAAAGAATACCATGCACACTAATAATAATAATACAGAAATAGCACAGTTTATCAAAAATACAACTATCTATTCAGAGGTGTTATATTTTTGTATAATAGAAGGAAAGGGTTTAGAAGAGTGTTTCTGAGAAAACCAAGAAGGCCAACAAATTTAAGATAGTACTGATTACAGTCATTGACAACTGAGGTAATATTATTTGTAAATGTCAGCATATAAAGACATTCAATATTTGCAAAATGTGACAGCACACAAAGTTTCTATATGCAAATTAACTGATCCAAAAGCTTTTTGCCAGCATCATCCAAATTTGCTTAACCATACAATGAAAGTTTTAGGATGGGTTTAAAGAAGTTTGATCTCAGTAACTTTCAACAGTAATTATATTTACCCACATGAACAGGAAATTTAACCCATAATAAATAATGAAATATGACATGAAATTTGATCACTTCTTGACATTGGAAACATAATATCCTTCACCAGATCCTTGATCCTGTCAGAAGATAATGGTTATTTTTCAACAGGGAAGTTTTCTGAGAATGTGACTTCCGCTTTGGTTTTGGGAAATAGAAGAATAACAAATACAGTTGAAACTGTTTGCTCTACAAACCAGTGTGTTTATAATTAGGACAATACATTCAAATAATATGGTAAGAAGCACCAGTTTTGTAATATCAAGCAGTTGATATTAAAGTTGATAAACTGTTCTGTACAACTAAAATAGCTGGCAGCAAATGAAATTGGAAGCCAGACGCATTCAATTTACAAAAGGCTGCAACTGTTCTTATGGGGAAAAAAAGGTGGATACCCAAAATCTTTCAACAGCAAGTCTTGTCTGGTATTCATAACCAGTCTAGTACTTGTGTAACAGTCTTCTTGACTGAGAAGGCCAAGAGCAGAAAGCAGGAGACAAATTGATAGTAATAATCAGGGTTGGTTTATAGTGTATGTCTCAATGTGCAGACTTCATCTGACCAGTACAAATCCAACAAGTTATTATACCACAGCAAAAACAATGGAAAACTCATAACATTGTCATAAGACATTAAAAACCTTGAAATGGAGACATTCTCTTATCTATTACTCATAAAGGTAAAATAGCCCTTAAAACCACACAACCATTAAACAACAATAGCAAGCATCCTTAAATCTTTCAACCATCCACCTTTTTCCTATACGCCCCATGATGCTTTGTGAAAATTATGGGAGTAACTTATGTTACATTGTAAATAATTACCAAATAATTGCTTTTGTGTACTACTGTACCAGTATAAAAGCATTAACAAATTACTTTCAACAGACCATGTATAAAAAGCGTGACTATTTCTACAACATCATACACGTGTTAAAGAAGAAGTCCACTTCCAGAACAACAATTTACAAATAATGTACTCACCCCCTTGTCTTCCAAGATATTCATGTCTTTCTGTCTTCAGTCGTAAAGAAATTATGGTTTTTGAGTACAGCATTTCAGCATTTTTCTCCATATAATGGACTTCATTGGTGCCCTGATTTTGAGCTTCCGAAATGCAGTTTAAATGCAGCTTCAAAGGGCTCTAAACGATCCCAGCCGAGGAAAAGGGGTCTTATCTAGTGAAACAATCGTTAATGTGACTCAGGAAGAACGAGTCATCTCGGAGAGTGATTCGTTCAGTTGTGCATGTGCAACATACTATTATGTTCTGTACTAGAATTAGTTCACCTGTTTCGAGTCTTCAGGTTTTTCGAGTTGTTCGTTCATCTTATGGGGCTGTCGCGTGATGAATGAACAACTCAAACCCGAAAACTTGTCAGATAAGAGGTGAGGTGAGCTAATCATAGACTAACAATGAATTAATATTTTCTATTTCTTATAGCATTATAGTTTTGTCTTGTTTGTAGTGTGATCAATGTTTGTGATCGTGATGTGTTAGGCAAGTAACACGTAACATTTTAATTATATTTTGCTAAAATTAACGAAATGAACTAAATGACTCTGAAAAAGATTTGTTCATTTTGCTGAACGAGACTCAAGGGTCTGAGTTGGTAAAATGATCCGAACTTCCCATCACTACTACAAATCATGTCAAAGTTCAACATCTCTGTACTCCGGCTCAAAAAGGTAGAGTATGGTGAAAAACTCAATCTTATTTTCTCCTACAACTTCAGAATCGTCCAACATCGTTGTACCTTTTTGTTTGTAAACGTCCGACTTACTTGCACTTTCTTAGTCTTTGCGGGTTCGCTTTGTAAACACTGGGTCTGTGGTTCCGCCTACGTTCCGTGTGACCTTTCGACGTGATTCAATAGTATATAGCGTCGTGGACACGCATCCCAGAGCCTGTGCTACACCAACTTTCGTGCTTAAAAAGTATACAAATTTTTACTCTGCCCCCCAAAAAAAAGACAGATCGTTTCACTAGATAAGACCCTTCTTCCTCGGCTGGGATTGTTTAGAGCCCTTTGAAGCTGCATTTAAACTCCATTTTGGAAGTTCAAAATCAGGGCACCAGTGAAGTCCATTATATGGAGAAAAATCCTGAAATGCTTTCCTCAAAAACCATAATTTCTTCACGACTGAAGACAGAAAGACATGAACATTAAATTGAACAGTAAATTATTTGTAAATTGTTGTTCTGGAAGTGGAGTTTTCCTTTAAATTTACTAATATGTCTATATTATGTAACATACGTTGCCTTAATCAAAAATGTTCATTACTATTAACAATGCGTGATAATATTTCAAAGTGATTTCTGTCATTTTAACAGATAACAAATATGTATTACATGGTTTAGAAACACTCCAATAAACTCCACAACGTATTAATTGTGAAAAGGGGAGAAAATTGTGGAGTTTTCAGTTTAGACAAACAAACTAGACAAAGCAAAACAAAGAAGACCACATGACTTTACTTACATGGTTACCATCATGAATACCAATCCAACAACGTGTGGAAGAGGACAGCAACAGATTTAGGAGAAAATCATGTTCTATTATACTATGTACAGATGTGAGATTTGCACCCAAACTCTGGCAGTTCTTCTAAAGAGATGTCAATACAAAATACAGTCTTTTTAGCATGAAGCTAAAAATGACTTTTTAAACAACATGTTTAGTCATTTTCAAACAAAGCTGGGCCTGACTGATTATTTGCTCAGTATTAGTTTTTTGTCAAATTTATTTACAAATAATAAAAATCATCTTGTTGTAACAATGTACCTCTGCTGTGATCCAGTTGACTGTCTGAGAGAAGAACTTGTAGCATCGGACTCCAAAATTTGTCCATCCATAGGGGCATTTTTCAACTAAATTAACTATCCAGTGAATAAAAATAAGAAATATTATAATAATATTATGATAAATATTAGTTGGAATATTATACATTTCCTGCTGTTCTTCTCCATAAAGCTACAAAATATCAAAGGTTTGGCAGAAAAGCGTTTAAAATTACAATGTTTTACAATTTACAATATTTTAAAATATTTTTACAAATAAATGTATGTTACCTCGTGCATTCCCCATGGAGAACGCAATGAAAAGAAGCAGAAGACTTCTCAGCATTGCCATGATACAACTAAAAAAAATAAAAGTTAAGGATTTAAAGTTAAAAGTGTGTCAGGAGAATGATCTTTTCACAGATCTTCAGCAGATCACTGGAGCCGTGCGAAGTCCCTGTCTGCTTCAAACGCTCCACCATCATCCCCGTCCCAAAGAATGGAAAATTACTGGACTTCATGACTACAATGACTACAGAACTATTGCTTTAACGTCTGTGGTCATGAAGTCATTTGAAAGACTCATGTTGGCTTATCTGAAGAACATCACTGGACCCTTAATGGACCACCTGCAGTTTGCTTACCGAGCAAACAGGTCTGTGGATGATGCACTCAACATGGGACTACACTTCATCCTGCAACATCTGGACAGACTTATGTGAGTATCCTTTTTGCGGACTTCAGCTCAGCATTCAACACTATCATCTTAACACATCTTAACACTTAACCAGATCAAACTAACTAAGCTCTCTGTTCCTAGCTCTGTCAATGATTTACCAGCTTTCTGAGAGATAGGCAACAGCTAGTGAGAATTGGTAAATCCACATCCAACAGCTACACCATCAGCACTGGTTCCCCCCAGGGTTGTGTTCTCTCCCCACTGGTCTTCTCCCTGTACACAATGACTGCACCTCTGCTGACCCCTCTGTCAAGCTCCTGAAGTTTGCAGATGACACTACAGTCATCAGCCACATCCAGGGTGGTGACGAGTCTGCTTGTAGAAGCGAGGTTGAGCAGCTGACTGTCTGGTGCAGTCTTAACAACCTGGAGCTCAACTTGCTCAAAAAAGTGGAGATGATCGAGGACTTTAGAAAAAACCACCCACCACTCTCCCCACTCACCATTATGAACAGCACTCAGTCATTCAGATTCCTGGGCACCTATATGTGGATTTATCAAAGACTGTTTATCTTCATCTTTCTCTTCATGCATGTTCATTGATACAGTTACATGACAGAAATTGTGGAAGTAATTTGTTACCTTGTAAAAACTCAAATTTTACAGACTCAAAGACTTATCTTCTGAGCCACTAGAGGAACAAAAAAATTCAAAGGAATAGATTTCATAAAGTTCAAATAGTTTTGTTTACTACTGCATATTTAAGACCTTTAAATCTTTTAGCAGTTCTTCTTAAAAAAAAAGATCATGTCTCTTTTATAGGAGACAGACAAGCCCTCTCTTCACTGATGATTTTCTCAGGACTAATGATTCTAGGCCAGAGGTTTTCAAACCTGTCCTGAGACCCCCCCCCCGCCCTGCACATTTTGCATGCCTCCCTCACCTAACACACCTGATTCAAATCATCAGCTCTTTAATAGAGACCGCAAGACCTGATTTGGGAGTGTCTAATAAGGGAGGCACACAAAATGTGCAGGGCAGGGGTATCTTGACGTCAAGTTCGAAAACCTTTACAAACCGTTACATTTGCATTTTCCATTTTACAACACATACCTTAGACCAGGGGTGTCAAACTCAATTCCTGGAGGACCGCAGCCCTGCAGAGTTGGTTCCAACCCTGCTCCACCACACATACCATATAGTTTTCAAATAAGCCTGAAGGACTTGATTAGCTGGATCAGGTGTGTTTAATTAGGTGCTGCATCCATAGCATCTGAAACGTTTTACCACTGACTGAACTCAGAAACTCTGGGCTTATAGAAAATGTCAGTTTCCCAGACGTAATAATGACTTTGTGGCTGCGTTCATGTGCGTTCAAGTCAAAAATACGATGTATCTGACATGACTTGAATGCACCATAAGCTCTGCAGGGCTGTGGCCCTCCAGAAACTGAGTTTGACACCCTGTCATAGACAGAATCATAATTTCTATTCATTTTCCACTGATTTATGCGATCTGATGAGCATTTGCTGCTTCTCTAAACAGGGTATTCTCTGGATGCAAAGCCACTAGAAAGCAAGCTTGCAACCTTTAGGCAAAAAAGTGTAACGGCTAAAACTGATGCTGCAGTGCAGGGAAGGAGACCAGATACTGTTTTTTTTACTGAATGGATGTCAATGGAGAAGAGGCTTCACTACACTGTTATTTAACATAGTGAAGCCTCTCCTCCATTAACATTAATTCAAAAAGCAGCTTTTTTGAGGAAATACCAGGACAGCACACGCACAGCCCTAATGAATTATAATCTATAATATCTATAATATAATATATATCTAATAGCTTATCATTGATTGAGCTAATCTTCAACATGTTTTACACTAAACAATAGTTTTGGATTTAACTATTTTTATAGTTTACACCAAAAAAAATGTTGTTTTATAAGAGAAGTCACAGACTTTTTGCGACAGGTGGATTCAACTTACGCACTTCCCATTCATTCTTGACATCATGACATCAAGGCTGTAATGTGAAGTATCCCTCTCCAAAGGCTTTTCATAGTGAGTAGTAGGGCACAGCACTCACTTCTGACTGGATTTGTGGAAACGGACTTGTAGGTGTAAAATACATTTTGGTTTTATAACAGCATCAACTCACCGCACTAGTCTAAATCATGGCACCACAATGACATCTACTGTCCCAGTGAAACATCACAATATTATTCTTACTGATGGTCTGAGTGCACTTGTTCCGTTTCCTTAAACTGAATTTCATCTAAACAATCCATTTCAATGCAATTGACAATGCAATTGTTAAAAATTATTTTATATTTTTATAGCCACAGTGGAAATCATGGTGATTACAGTAATAAAACATAAATGCACATGCAGAGGTGTTCACAAAATGATTGTAAACTACACACTAATAAATAAATATATACATACCATACATTTTCAATACAGTACATGAAATATTTCATATTTAGATATATACATACAAATATATGGGTAACTGAAGAAGATAAATTCCAGTTTAAAAGTGACTAAGAATTCACCACCAATCATAACATGTTCTTAATGAACATATGATGCAAAGAAATACTTGAAGTTGAAGTATTATACAGTCAAAAAAAATTGACACAAAACGTCCTGGGTTTGATATTTGATCAGTCTTACCAGAAAACAGTTCCACTATTTATTACACTAAATAGCAAAACACAGAAAGTTACATTTCAAATGCAAAATCTGGTTTATTTTAAACGTTCTTGCCCAAAGAAAATTAGTTTTCATTTTTTTTTCCGACCTAGGTCTTACAAAGACTTTCTTTTAAAAATGACACAATGACACAGTGAAGCAAAGAACGTAAGATTCCCTCTATTGATACAAACAGCTTCTTCAGTAAAATAAATCTGCAATATTTCACCTTTATAAATGTAACACAAATAATATTTAAAGCAGGTTTGTAACTTGTAATTGGTTATGGCATAGACTGTTGATAATTCCTGACAAACTGAATGGGATGGGTTTGTATAATTAGAAAGTACAGAAACGACAATGTGCAATGGGAAAATATATGCTGTAACAGCTAGAAAATGGAATAATATAAAATATAATTGTTCTTTATCATTAAATTAATATTATATTAGTGGACAACTTAACTAGAGCAGTAGAAAAAAAGGCATGACAGGTTTTTCCCCTATTTTTGCTTCATAAGCCAACAAAACTTCAAGCTTGGACAAAACAGTCAAGAGCAAGGTTTATAAATGTGTTAGGCAGCATTAATGGGCTTGCATTTTTTATGAACACAAGTCATTGTTTTAATAATAATGCATACACAATAAAAAATAAATTAAATGTAAAAATACCTTATTCACAATTTAATTAACACACAAAAAAGAGGCAAACTACAAATCACAATTTATTAATCTCAAAGAAAAGGCTGTTTTTTTCCCACAATATATTACCCATTGCCTTCCAAACATATAAAAATGGTAGAAATCAAACAAGCTGAAAATGATCATGTATGTTTGGCTGTTATACCACTGATGGACCTTACTAGATCTTCATTCCAGTATGATCTGATATTCATCAGTTGTGGTCAACTGAAGGAAAAAGAAAAACATGTCTCACAAACATAGATATCCTAAACAATATTTACTGTACTTGCAAAAACCAAACTTCACCCATTATGCCTCAGTCTGATGCTTATCACAGTACATAATCAGCATTTGCTCTATGCAGAAAGAAACATAGAGACAAGCAGAACAAACACACAATGACACTAGTCAGCACTAGGTTATCGGATACATACAGCACAGATACA
Source organism: Labeo rohita (assembly GCF_022985175.1). Taxonomy (NCBI): domain Eukaryota; kingdom Metazoa; phylum Chordata; class Actinopteri; order Cypriniformes; family Cyprinidae; genus Labeo; species Labeo rohita. The sequence goes on from NW_026129023.1 coordinate 86,388, forward strand.
TATTTTTTGTTTGTTTTTTTCCTCTTCTGTTCATGATAATAACAAATATTGTATCAAAATACATCCATTATGTAAAATGCCATTTATAAACTGTGAAAAAGTGAAAGAATTTCAAACAAAATAGTACTAGTCCAAAATTTACAAGTGTAAAAAAACCAAACAGTCAAAAGCAACCAAATCCATCAGACGGAGGTCTCGGACTGTAGTTGTAGTATAAACTTGTGGGACTTGGGGTGGACGTACTCCTCACTGAGTTTGAGGTGAGGGATAGCTTTGCTGGTGACCACTAAACTCTAGCTTAGTTTGCTTAGTTGGGGTTGGAAAGGCACATCAAGATGAACGAAGATGAAAAAAGGACTCGATGAAGAGGAATTAATAACAGTATTTTTATTTTTGGGTGAACTGTCACTTTGAATCTTAAATTTAAACCTACAGTGCACAGCATAAATGAGTACACCCCCTCTAAAACATAACAAATTAAGCAATTACTCTTTACTTAGAAGACATGTTAGGGTTCTTTGGAGATAATGATAATATTCCAACAAGACTGCTTGATCAGTTACCAAAGAATGTCAAAATTATTCAGCAAAATAACTTTTTCTCTCTCTTTTATGTACTTTACCTTTATGCATTCATTTTTTAATGTAATCAACATTCATTTACTTTTTTTCATATTATATTACTATGATTATCCATGTTTAATCTTAATCCTAATGTTGAGTTGTGATGTAAAAATCTTTGAGATTACAATACACAAGATGATGTTGGTTCACAGCAATTGTATTTGCTCGGTAACAGTTGTGGAATTTTTGCTGGTCAGACAAAGACAGACTGATCATAAAAAGGAATGCAGCAAAGATTATTCAGTAAACTTTGTTCAACTTCCGACTTGTTTTGAATGTTTTAATTCTGACATAAAACCAGAACATTTAACAATGCATAACAAAGCTTTATGCCTTAACAAATACAAAGTCATAGGGTACCATTCTAAAAGAAATGTAGTAATAATGCATGACTTAAAAAATCAGTTGAAACTGTCAAAATGGATGCAATGGTCGCAACATGACTGTTTTGAAAGAGTAACAGTTCCAAATGAAACTTGTAGATTCACATCACCTCATAATTTGTGGTATGGGTTGAATTAGGAGCAGCAGGTCATGGGTTACAGCTACTTGTACATCATCAGCCATCACAATTCTGAAATAAATATCTGCAGGCTGCAGCATAAACAAACTTAAATGAAATGTACATGGTTTACAATGTGTGCTTGTTATTACATCATCATCAGCTGAATGCGTGCCATCATAGGACTTGAGACACAAGACAAGCTCTCCTCTGACAGCTCTTTCCTGTCTTCAATAAAAAAACAAAACACAAGAGACTGCTTGAAAACTATCCAAGAACTGTATTTTCATCATCTTCTATTTATTTACATGTTCCATCTGTCAAAACCTTATTTTATGCTTTACATTGAGTTTACAATCTTAATATCTTAATAATATTTGTTACGGTATCCACATGAACGATTCTTTATTAAATAAACATAACAATCAATAAATATTAAAACATAATACACTCTGAACTAAACAGCAGCTGCTGGCTTACACTGGTCACGAGTGTGTCTAAACGACAGATTTTACGTCCAAATTTTAAGGAAACATGCAATATAAAACAATACACCTTTACTAGGCTAGTTACCTTAAACTATACCTAAACCTTAAACAAACCTTAACTATGGGCGCCTCTCAAACAAACTGGTTTTTGTGAACATATTTTTTTTGTGCACGTGAATTGGGACACGGATGTGTGCATCGTGTCTTTTGCGTGATTTATTAATGAGTCTAATCTGTTTCCATATTGTTTTGATGCCAGAGCAGGGATGTAAATTAGACAAAAAATCTCAGATTGAGCCACTGACGTGTTGTGTTGCTGGATGTAATAATGAACATAGTGGTCGTCATTTACTTCCGACATCTGAGCCGCTGAAGATGCAGTGGATTTATTTTGTTTGTGAAGGGAATGCGCCTCCCGATCTACATACACTGCCCTCCAAAAGTTTGGAAACACCCTGGCAAAGTGTGGTTTTGGACAATATCAGCATAAATTCTTATCATTGTGCAAATACATTAAAGTAACTTGACATTATCATTGAAGACCAGCAATAATAATTTTCATTTTGATTATATAATAATAGCAATATATACAAAGTCAGACATGCCCCTTTGCCAGCTGTGATGCCTGGTTACTAGTTTAAACTTGGCCCAGGTATTTAAAAGATTTTTGGGTCAGCACACCTTAATAGCTTCAATAACTGATTGCGAATTAAGTTTAGAATACAATGAATTTAGGCCCAGATTATGCAGAGCTGTAATAGCTGCTAATGGTGGATATTTTGATGAATCGAAAATTTATGTTTTTTCTATGTATAAACTGTTTATGTAATAAAATATGTTTTCGTAGCTTGTGTTGTCCCTTATCAGTGCAAAATGATCACAATTAAAGAGGATTAATGACAATATTGTCCAAAACTCAATTTTTCTAGGGCGTTTCCAAACTTTTGGAGGGCAGTGTATATCCGTCTTTGCTCACGCAAATCATTCGTGATCTAGTCTCGCATAGCCAGACCTTCAGACTGACGGCTGAAGGTCTGGAATTCATAGCAGCTTTCTTTGGCCAAGGCCCGCCCATAAGGCCGTTTGACCGACATGTCAAACAACCAATCACAGTTCGTTTCGTTCAGCGTCACGTTTCGGGGCGTGGAAATGTCCCCACAACAACAGACCGGCGTGCAACAAGTCAGTCAGCATAGAAAATCAAAGAAGGAGAAGAAAACAAGCAGTAAGTCATTGATCTGTTCGTGCACGTATAACAACAATGGCGTCTGCATTATATCTCTTTTTATCTCCACTAAGTGCCTCAAACAAAACTCCTGGACATCTCTTAAAGAGTCTATGCCGTGAACCTCGCATACTTTTGAGAATCCTACGTTTAGCTGATCTTGATAAATGCTCATTGTCACTCATGTAAACACGACAGTTTTTCTTCTGCAATCACACGTCTGCGCTTTGTTTCCCGGCGGACCGAAAATAAACGCGACACTCGCGTCCCCCGGAAATCCGATAAAATTCAACCAATCAGATGACGACTTCGACATTCCTGAAGTGTTTCCAGTTAAGTGTACCATATGCATCAGACGTTTAGCCAACGTTCCGTGGGCGTGACGTCTGAGGCTGAGACTATTCGTGATAAGCTTCACTTACAGCAGAAGTGAGTATAAGGGTTTTTTTTAATGATTCTTTGCGATCGCCTTTTTCTAATAACATGCTAGTTAGCAAGTTTAGCAGCTAAACGTGGCTAAACAGGCTCCATAAAATCACTGCATAAAGAGAAGAGAGGGGCGGGGCAAGCAGAGCTCATTAACATTTAAAGCAACCTTGACCAGAACAGGATGATTTTTGCTGATTTTGGCAAGGTAAAAAAGGTGTTTTTTACACAAACACTGAGAAATTTTAACCAAAGCATGCTATAGACTTTTCATTAAGACCCTAAAGAATCATATCAACTTGGAAAATGGGCATCCGATGACCCTTTTTAAGAGTATACTGACCGATTTTTGCCTTCTAGTCACTGGGGTACTTTCCTGGGGCATTATGGGTCCCCCCATAACACCCAAAAAATATACTTAGGGGGTCCCCTGGTTTTTCAAGAAAGCTATAATTCTTCAAACATGAAACTAGTAAAAAAAATAAATAAATAAATAAAACGATTCGATTGCTGTATTAAATTTAGACCTGATTGCGTCACATCATATTTTATTTTTGCGCGTTTTTACAGCGTTGCTCATTCAATTTAGGATGTGGTGGTCAATCGGAGGCGTTCAGAATAGTCAGCTGAAACCCAGAGTCGTGTTCAGACATTTATCATACAGTGTATGGACAGCTTAATTTATTATAAGAGGAGTTATGATTGCTTAAACAATAGCTAGACTGAGTGTGCTCATTTAAGAGCGTGTTCTTTCACTGCGTGATTCAGTCTAATAAAATGCATTTAGAATGTTCCCAAAATGCAAGGTATGTGGCAGAAAATGTATATTCATATCATTTCATATAGTTAATTAATATCGCACAAAGAGTGCCATTTTTTCGCAAAAATCACTAATGTGATAGTGATTTCATACAACAGTTTAATAAACCATAAGTTAATATTAACGTTACGTTTTAGACACCAAATTGCCTATTTTTGCTCTATTTCGCCAACAAAAATGGTTCCAAACACAGCAACAGCACTGTTTTACGTCTCTGAACAACATGATGTTTTTTCTTTCGTGAATGAATCAGCCGTTTGAATGACTCGGTTCAATCGCAATGATTTATTCATTAATAGTGACTTGGTGCCCCCTAATGGCGGTTTAAATTTCATATGTAAAGTCCTTTATACTTTTTAAAAAATAATTTAATAATTGAATTCAATTTAATAAGATATCAGCATTCAACGGTTTAGGATTAAATTATCAAAACATTATTTATGCATTTAATGCATTCATGTCCTGCAGTTAACCGTGGGTAATACATCTGACTGTGCTTCCTCTGCATTGAAAAGATTTTTTCATTTTGTTGAAAATGATTTTATTTGTTTGGTAACAGTTTAAAATGTCTTAATATTTGAATTGACTTTATTGATTAAATCTAAGATAATGCATACTTTTAGAAAAAAGAATGACTTTATAAAGGTAAAAAAAAAAAAGCCCATAAAAAGGTAAAAATCACTTTAAACTTTTGGAAAATATTAATTTCTGTCACTGCTGTGAATTGACCACACTGAAAATGAAGAATATCAAGTCTGATTATCGTTTATCGATAAAATCTTTCAAAAGTTTGAGATATCAATTTTTGTCAATATCGCACATTCCTTGGCTATGAATCATATTTACATAAGGTTTTATTTATTGATTTATGGCTAGGGGGACCCCCCCAAGAGCTTTGACACAACTGCAACACTGGATGACAACACTCAAAGCCTATATTGCCATTTGAATAACCATAACAAGATTTTTTGAATGCCTTTATTGATTTGAGGAGTGTTTCAGTACTGAGAAGAGATTGGAGTTGAGAAGATATTTAAGAGAGGTTTAATTTCAGAATAACACTTGTAAAGATAAGATCAGAACATGTAAATGTATTACAGTTGAACTGTAGAGCAGGATGACTGCATGTGATCTCACAGGTATTTAGCACAAATATAAGCCAGTGAAATTGTACAACGTGCATCATTCCAACGGTTGGCTGTGGAGTGAAAAAATGAAATAAGTTATTCTCGTCATTATTGGCATGTTAGAATCAAAATAAAATAGAATATTTAAGACATTTTTGACAAAGGAACCATTTCATTTTACTGGTTGATGTGAAATTATAGGATTGTTAATAATTATTGCAAAAAAAAAAAAAAAAAAAAAAAATCACACTGCATCCTTACTAGGCCAGTTGAGCTGCAAGCAGTTCTCGTTACCCTGATAGTTGTCAGGTTGTCCAGGGGTAAAGTGGGCAAAGTCAAACGGAGTTCCATCAGTCCACAACCACTGTCCTTCCTAAAGAGCAAAGACAGTTATTATAAGAGTGCTCTACTATACTCAGACTACATTTAGAAGGTCATTTAGTTTGAGTTTGGAGATTTCAAACAGACTATACTTTACTTACATGGCTACCATCATGAGCACCAATCCAACAGTATGTGGAGGATGGACACAGATTCAGGAGAAACTCTTGTTCTATTGTACTATGTACAGATGCAAGATTTCCACCCAAACTTTGGCAGCTCCTCTAAAGAGATAGATTTTTAATTGTCAATACAAAATACAGTCATTTTAGCATGAAGCTTAAATTATTTTTTTAACAACATTTTAGCCATTTTAAAACAAAGTCGAGTCTGATTGCTTACTCAGTATTAGTTTATTTTTTCTGTCCAAAAAATAAAAAAATAAAAAAATCACCATGTAGTAACTAACAGTTTACCTCTGCTATGATCCAGTTGGCCGGTTGAGAGACGATCTTGTAGCATCGGACTCCAAAATTTAGCCATCCATAGGGGCATTTTCCAAATGAATTAACTATATAAATGAAAATAAACATAATAAATATTATAATAATATTATAATGAATATTAGTTGGTTGAATACCATACATTTCCTGCTATCATTCTCCATAAAGCTACAAAACATCAAAAGTTTGGCAGAAAAGCTTTTAATTAATTAATGACAAGTTTTTTTTTTTTTTTTTTTTTTACAAATAAATGTATTTGTTACCTTGTGTATTTCCAATGGAGAACACAATGAAAAGAAGCAGAAGACTTCTCAGCATAGCCATGATGAAACTGAAAAATAAAAGTTAAGCATTTAAAATGAAAAGTATATATTCATATAGTCAAAAGGTTATTCAGTAGGTCTCTGTGCCAAAACTTACCTTGGTTTTCGGTTGGTTGCCTTTTTAGAGGACGATTTTGAGAAGTTCCAGAAAGAGTCCTGCTATGGCAAGCCGTTTTAACATTTAATCTATTTCCCGTACTAGTATCTATTTTCATGTTACTAGTA